>NC_031482.1:403605-413454 GCF_001602025.1 Plasmodium gaboni | reverse complement strand
TTTCAATATTAATAATATTCCATGTTATATTAATTACACATGTATACATATATATATAATATATATATATAATATATATTTATATTTTAATATATATATAATTTGTTCCTGTTAAGAGAAGAGAAATTATTTGATAAGAATATTTGCACAATAATATATTTAATTTAATATAACAAGTTCAAAAATTATATATATTAAAAATATATATTATATATATAATATTATTTTTCAAAAATATATTCTTATGTTTCATTTTTCTTTTAATATATATTTATGAAGACTTCATTAAATGAATATAACACTAAAAATATAATACTATCACATATATATATATATAATTATTATATATATTTTATTTTTATCCTTTGTAAGTTCACAATAATATGTTTTTATATACGTCAAAAAAAAACGTAATATTTAAATAATAATATTCACACACAAAATGATATAATATATATATATATATATAATATATATATATAATATATTTGTGTTTTTTTTTTTTTTTAAATATATTATATATATATATAATATATATACATTATTTTTACACACGCAATAAATATATTATATTTATATTGTGATGAAATTACCTTATATATGCTGCTTCACTGAACTATAAAAAAAAAAATAATAAAATTAAATGAAATAAATATAAACAAATAAACATAAAAAATATATATTTATATTTATATTTATGTGTATGTTTCCTTTTTATGTAATTAATAGATATATTTAAACATAGTGTTTTGTCTATATGCACACATATATATATATATATATATATATATATATATTTATTTATATATATATTTATATATATAGTGTATACCCTCTAAGAATTATCTATTTGTTGCTTGTGCATATTTTTTGTATATAATTTTTTTGTAAGGAATATTAATAAATATAATACTTGTAGAATCATACATATTAAGTTTGAATAAATAAATCCATATAACTCCCATTTTAAACAGAAAGATAAATATAATCCAAGTATGTTCATTAAAAACATAAAATTGAAAAAAGTGAAAGATGTTATTTCATTCTGTAAACTTAATCCTTTAATTACACTATTCAATAAGGATGCTAAAGCTTCAAAATATAATTCTATATTTAAAATGTAGAAAATGTTTATTAGTTGATTTTGTAATTTTATATCTGAATAAAAAAAAATTATAATATTTTTATGATATATATATAATATAGTTAAACAAAAATATAAAAATGATAATAATAAAAAGAAAGCTAAACAAATTTCCTTCAAACTGAAGCTCTTTTTATTTTTAATATCATGCTCCTCTTTCTCAACATATTGTTGAGTATATTCCTTATTTTTTTTATTCAAATTATTCAAATTATTCAAATTATTCACATCATTATTTTTATTTTCATTATTTTTATTTTCATTGTTTTTATTTTTTTTTCTTTGTGAACTTATATACACACCAATAAGTTTAGCTAATATAATACCATAAGAATTCGATAGGTAATATACTAAGTTTAAAAAATTATTAATCTGAACATAAGCAGCTACAGATGTTAGACATAAATATGTAGATTCAAATAACTGTAATTCGAATGATAATATCTCAAAAAATATATTTTTTATATTAGTCTTTGTAATACAATAGAAATTATTTCTTGTCTCACACAATGGAATATTAAAAAATAAAAATAAAAAGTTATATATTTGTTTATTGTTTATAAAGACATGAGAATTGTTGTAATTATAATGATTGATTTTAAAATAATTACTCTTGTTATTATAATTATTCATGTTACTATAATGTGTGTTGTTCTTTTTATTTTCTAATTGTAATTTCTTTAGTTTAAATTTCTTGAAATATTTTTTACATTTACTTTTACTTTTATTATTAAAGGAATCATATACATCCATGTTATAATAATAATCATAATCATCATAAAAATCAAGAACACTATCTATGCTATTATAACCATGAGGAATAAAAATGTTATCTTTTGAGTAATCATTATGTTCAAGTGGTTTGTCACACATATATTTGATACTATTCCAATTATTATCATTATTATTATTATTATTTTTATTATTATTTTTATTTATTTTTTTTTTTTTATGATTATTTTTTATATTTTGTTCTTGTCTTGTCAAGTTATTCTCCTTAGGACCAGACAAATCGCCATATACACAATTTTCTTCTTTATCTATATATTTATATGCCCCATTCATATCTCTATTATAATTATTTACATTTTTATATTTTTTATTATAAATATTATTACCACACCCATGGTGCCTCTCCATATTTTTCAACTCACACGACATGAAAGACTCTCCATCTCTAAGAGAAGAAATTATATTTGTAGAACGAATCACACACTGAGATATAAATATTTTTAAGAAATACATAATCATAAACATGTTTATTATATTTGTAAATAATAAAGCTATTGCTGCTCCAGTATAAAGCATAGACATCTTTATTACAAATATATAACAAAAAATATTTAAACATATTACTGATATAATAGATGTATATATACTTGGATATATATTATTATATAATATAAGAAATCTTCTCATAGTTTCATATATAAAATATGGAAAATAACATATTAATAATATTTGTAGTGTTGAAAAAAATACTTTTATCATCATAAGATATTCATTCATTATATGAGCTACAAATATATTTCTAATAATTTTAAATGTCAACCATTTAAAGAAAAAAAAGAAAAGAAAAAGAAGAAAATATAATTTATAAAATAAATAATATCCACAATTCAAATATAACCATGCTTTATCCATATTACCTATACCTATAGAATGACTACAAAAATAATCTAAACTATTTAATACACCATCTATTATACTATTCAATATAGTAATAATACTTATAGACACACCAAATCCAGCTATTTCTTGATAATTACATACATTGCTAACATATAAATTTATTATTATATAAAATGATGTAGTAATAAAATATGAAAACATTGTCTGAAATGAATTAAAAAATATTTCATCACATAATTTATTTATTGTATTCTTAATATTATTATATAATAATACTCTTATTTTTTCTTTTATACTTTTCTCTTTTTTATGTTTTTTTTTTCGTATTAAATAATTATATTTTCTCTTCTTTTGAAAATATTCATCATATTCATTTATACAATTCATTTTTTCTTCTTCACTTTGCCATTCACATGACATATTATCAAACATCTTATTATCTTCTCTAAACATTTTTTTATCCTCTATCAGATTGGTATCTCCCTCTATGCTCATTTTATAACTACATTTATTATTATGGGGGTATATAGAATTATTCCAGGGAGTACTCTTATAATTTCGGCTTTCTTCACAAATGGGTTCATCATATTTGGAATTTATATTAGATGTGAGTCCATTATTTGCAGTACGCTCAGATGTAGATCTAACATCATTCACACCAAAAGAAAATCTATTCATTTGTTCTATAGGTCTGTATTCACGAGATAACGGGAATGAGTTACATATTTGATTATCGTTATGACGAGGAGAATTCATCGTGGTAGAAGCAGATGTAGAAACAGAGGTAGACACAGAAGTAGAAACGGAGGTAGATGCAGAAGTAGATGCAGATGTAGAAGCAGATACAGATGTAGAAGCAGATGCAGACGCAGATGCAGATGCAGATGCAGAGGACGATTCAGATGGTGCAAGAGGAGGAATTGATGAACTTTCATCATTTACATTATTTAAAAGATTAAGTGAAATAGGAATAGTATTAAAATTTCGATAACATGTCGAATTAGAAATAAAAGTAGATTCTTGTATACAATTTGGTGTAGTAAAAGGAATATGATTTTTATGATTTTTTTTTTTGCCTGAAAAATTTAAATTAGATGTATTTTTTTTAAAAGAATAATATAAAGAATTATGTTTTAAATTATTTGATATATGTGGATCATAATTTATTTCTACTGGATTAGAATAAAATTTTTTATTTTCATCTGTTTCATTATATATATTATTTGTATATACATTCACTTTGTTAATATTATCTTTATTAATTTCCTCAGAATTTTTTGAATTAGCACAATTTTTTTCATTTTTATTATTACATAGGTTAAATAAATTATTTGATGAATGTCTAAAATTGATATTATTGTTCACAAAATTATCTGATAGATGAATATTATCATTATTATTATTATATAACATATGTTCATCTATTAATTTGAGATTTTTGGCATTACTAATATTTTTTTTGTATTTATATTTTTCTATTCCTGTATGTAATGATAAATAATCTATATCATTTAAGGAGTCATAATTAATATGACTATTATTCTGTACATAATTTTTATTAAATATATCATTATCATTATTATTATTTGTCACATTATTCATTTTTTTATTATTATTAAATATATTATAACTTCCTTCTTTTGTTTTATCGTCACATCGGAGTGAATTAAAATTCTTTTCATTTAATGTCAAATTTGTGAAGTGTACAGGTTTCATATTTGTGATGAAAATATAAAAAAGAAAAAAATCAAATATAAATGATGAAATGAAAATGAATTTTAACGTTTTGGTTCTTCAATTAAAGAATAAAAAAATATGCCCATATATACATATAACTATTAATATATATATATATATATGATATATATATTTTTTTTTTATGTAGAGAAACATAGTTTATGAATATCTAATAAACAAATATGTGTTCATAAAAATAAGTACAAATATATGTATATATTTAAATGTGTAAAAAAAATACGTTTATAAAAACATATATTATATATATATATTACTATATTTATAAAATGATAAATTAAAAATTAAAAATATATGTATATATATATATATATGTATGTGATTTTTTTTTTTTTTTTTATAATATTGATTAAAGGCATACCTGTATATATAATAAGCAAATCCACTATAAGATTTTAAATACTTATTATATATACTTTCATAACAAGTAAAAATTTTAATTATACAAGAAATATTAAATATAAATAAATAAATAAAAATGAAAGAAGAAAGAAAAAAATTTATCAAATCACTACAATATGGTGATAAATTTAAAAAGAAATAATATCGTTCTCATATAATATATATATATATATATATATATATATAATATGCATATTCATAATACATTACGAGAAATATATACATATATTATATATTATATATATATATATATATATGTGAAAAAAATTAAGTGATTATATGCTACATTTATTTTATATATATATATATTTTATATTATGAAAAGAAGAAAAAAAAATTGACGGTATGGAAAAAATATATTTTTTGCAAAATTGTAAATATATAATTTATATATATATAATTAATTATTTTTAATTTATATATTTTTGAATAGGTATTTTTTTTTTTTTTTTTTTTTTTATTATTTATTTATTTATTTATTCATTTATTTATTTTATGGTCATACTTATTTATATATATATATGCCAGTGTGTATAAAAAAATATAACATCTTTTATTAAAATAACTATTTTGATAAATTTTATAGAAATTTTTTCATTTTAAAAACGGAAATTTGTTTTATTAATTTATTATTATTATTATTATTATATATATATATATATATATATTATATTATATATATGTAAGTCTAATTTTTTTTATTTTTTAAGAATAAAATTGTACACATACATGTGTTCGCATATAAGTTGAGCTTTTTTTTTTTCTTTTTTTTTTTTTTATAGTTCATCATACATACATATTATATATATATATATATATAATATTTATATTTTTTAAAGTATATGATAAAGTTATATATATAGATTATGATAATTATAAATATGAGAATGCTTCACACAAAAAAAATAATATATAATAAATAAATAAATAAATAAAAAATCATATATTTTGTTTTATTTTATAAATATTTACTATAATCTATGTTGAAGGGAATAAATTATTTCATACGGTCAAACTATTATTCAATCGTTCCTCCTTTTCATTTTTAATATATAAAATAACGTTCTCATAATTTTATCATTTTGAAATATAAAGATGCGCATAACAAAATATATAAAATTATAATTATTTATATAATTATAATATGTATGCTCATTTTAAAAAAATATAATTTGTTTTAAATATTATACACATATAAAAGTATAACATTTAATATTTAATATTATTTATGTTTATAAAATTATTCTAAATGAATAAAATGTATGTAATCATACAAAAATATTTTACTAGAGGAATGAAAAATTCTTATGCTATAAAAATAAAATAAAAATGTACCTATATGTAAATATAATATATATATATATGTATATTATTTTTTATGGCAAATAATAAATAAACGAACATATAAAGAAATATGAATATATTTTAAAAGCCATATTTATTTTTTTTTTTTTTTTTTAATGTTGTTTTTTCCGTTTTAACATTGTTTATATTTTTATTTTTTTATTTTTTAATTTTTTTATTTTTTATTTTTTTATTTTTTATTTTTTTAGTTTTTATTTTATTTTATTTTATTTATTTTATTTTATTTTTTTTTTTGTTAAATGGATGAGTGGATTGTGGTACAAAAAAAAAAATCCGATCGTCATAAAAACCAAGTCATTGATAAATTAACACTTAAAAATGAAAAAAAACAAAAAGAGAAAAAAAACGACAATGCGGAAAATAATATATATGAAGAAAAAGAAAACATAAAAATACAAACTATATATAATATAAAAAAAAAAATGAATGTAAAAAATATTTGTAAAAATATAGAAAATGTTACTTGTCATTTGGAAAAAAATGAATTTTTTAAAAATTTTAAAAACAAGTTTAATACAATAAATAAAGAAAATGTTAATAAAGCGATCATTTCTTTAGGTCTCGGTTCATTAATTGATATGAATTTAAATAATAAAAAGGCTTGTATTTATCAATTTGCATTTTTAGTATTATTAAAAAAAGTATATGATATAAAACAAGTATATATATACGATCCGAAAATTTCAGAGGTTGATCGGTATGTGTGTGAGTACTTCAACATAAAAATTTTAATTTGCTCTAATGAAGAGGAACACAAAAATGATGAGGAAGATAATAAGAGTAGTGATAATAAAGAAAATAATAATAATATAGATAATTATAGTGATCATAATTATATACATACATTAAAACATAAACAAAATAGTAAGGACACACATATTGCCAATGATGTCCCCTTACCTTATACAGAAAAAATGAATATAATTAAATTTTCAAGCAATATAGAAAAAGTCATATTATTTATGCCACATTGTGATATTCATTTATATGGAGATATTTTATATTCTATTTTTGTTAATGAAAAATTGTTTTATAAGAATGTACAATTTTATTTTAATTTAGAAAATACTATATTTCTTGGAAATTCTTTTGACTATTATAAAGACCATTCTTATTTATATAAACCTTTTGGTTTACCCTCTTATGTTATTAAAATGTTAAATGGAAATTGTCAAAAATTAAATATTTCAATACAAGAAAACCATATGAATAAATTGTTGACACATTTTAAAACATACCATTTTATTTTTTATATCCTAAATTTCGTACATGAAACAAAATTTCCTATTTTTTCTGATCATGTTGGATCGTTCAATGATTTGTCAATTACAATCTTTCATAAGATAGAAGATAAGTTAAAATTCTGGTCGCACATTTATGAATCTTTGAACAACATGTGATAAAATATATATGTATATATGTTTGCTTATTTATTATATAAATTTATTTGTCTTCTTATTTTGTTTTATTTTATTTTTTTTTTGTATTTTTCAAACTTTATACTTACTTTTTAATAAAATAATAATTATGACCATTATTAAAATTACCTGCACGGTTCATAAAAAACAGCCAAAAATCGGGAAAGGAAAAAAAAAAAAAATTTACATACAATATAAAATATAGCTAACTGTAATAATTATGAAATAAGGTATTATTATTTTAAAATTAAAGGGTCCTTCATATATACATATATATATATATATATATTTATTTATTTATTCAAATTATTACAAAATGCTATATAATAGTCTAAATAGTTAATGTTAATAAAAAAATAAGGAGAATATATGTATACATATTCTAATAATGTACCATTATATATTAATATATTTGGCACACATATGGAGTCCTATTAAGACTTCATCAAAAAAAAAAAGAAAATATATATATATATATATAATAAATAATAAAACATATAATATAATATTCATTTTATATATAATTAATTTTGTTTTTATTGTGTTTACGTCTATTATTTCTTATAATATATTTCTTAATTTTATTTTTTTAACATGAACGCGTTTGTTCCATTATATTTCTGGGAACAATTTTGTCATTCCATAAACAAAAATTTTCATTATTTTGATTCGAGCGACGTACTTTTCTATATCTTTTTTGTGTATTATTTTTACATTCACTCCAATCTGACCAAGGAGTATATGAACAATTGACATTATCATTTTCTACTTTTCTACATAAATAAAAATTATTGACAGTACATTTACGTGGAACATACCAAGGGTTTCTTTTTTGTTCCTCAATCATTTCTTCTCCTGTAATATATCCAGACGCTCCAATAATTTCAAAATCGGCATTATCTTTATTACTTCCGTCTTTACATAATACTGCTAATTCGTAATCTATAACAACAGACATACTTTTAAAACCTACATCTTTTGAATTGTCACATAGTCTCTTCATCCATAATGGGGTAACTAGACTTCTTTCATACTTATTTTTAATTTCGTTCAGTTTTTCTTGTACATCTAGAACATCTTCTTCGTTGCACAAAATGTATCCTCTAGGACACCAACAGCTGCACGGGAAAAAAAATTTAAGGAAAATGAACATAACATGCATAATAAATAAATAAATATATATATATATATATACATATATATATACATGTTTATATTTATTTCTTTGGACTTCAAACTTTTTGAAAACATTTCATTAAAAAAATAAAATAAATTAATATAAAGGAATAAATCAATAGCAACATAAATATATGTATATATTTTTTTTTTTTTTAATTTTTACTTTCTGGCATTTCCTTCTGAAGAAGAAAAAATTACACAGGTATCCCCATCAACCTCAGGTTGTGATTCCACATCAGCTTGTTTAATTTTTTCTTCTCTTATATTATCATCATTTTTATTTTTTTGTAAGGAATTAATTTCTACTTTTTGTTTTCTTTTGAACTCCAAGCTTATATTTGTTACAAAACAAAAGAAAATGGAAAGGAGCAAAAAACGACTTTTTTTCATCACATTAAAAAATTAAAAGTCAACAAAAAAAAAAAAAAAATCAATTTTCATGGTTCCCTTTATAAAATAAAATAATTAAAAAAAAAAAAAATAAATATATATATATATATATATATATATATATATGTATATATTATATATTTATTATTTTTAAAGAAAACAACCACATCTACGGAAAACATATAAATATTTTTTATAATATATATATAATATAATTTTTTATAATATATTTTATATTTTATAATTTTTTTTTTTTTTTTTTTTCAAAAAAGTGGAGAAAAAATGGTGCTCATTATGAGAGAAAACATTATTTTATTTATTACATCTTAGTTGTTCTTATTGTGGTTGTACCTTCTCTTTTTTTTTTTTTTTTTTTTTTTTTTTGTACTGTACAGTACACACCTTTATAATGTTTTTTAAATATTACAAAAATGGGAAAATTATAAAAAGAAAAAAAATAAAAATATATATAAATGAATATATATATATATATATATATATATTTATTTATATATTATTTATATTCTCCTGTTTTTCTTTTTTCCATTTTTTTCTTTTTTCCTT
>NC_031482.1:393563-403305 GCF_001602025.1 Plasmodium gaboni | reverse complement strand
TTCCAATGTTACAAAAAAAGGAAAAAAAAAAAAAAAAATACAAAATGTGTAAATGAAATGGTTATATGTTCGTGTGTAAATAAATAAATAAATATATATATATATGTAGATCCTTTTTCTTTTTTTTCTTTTTTTTCTTTTTTTTCTTTTTTTTTTTTTTTTTTTTTTGCGAATATTTTTTAATGCCAATATTTTATTTTATTTTATTCAAAATGGTTATATATTTTTTAAAAAAAAGGAAAACATTGAATATATAAGTGTTTGCATTAATATTTTGTTTAAGTTTAAATATAGTTTCCCTCGCTCAATGTGATGCGACAAATAATTTCATCCAGATATATTTTAAACCTCTTTAAAAATTCGTGTATTTTTTGGAATTCTAGAATTTGATTTAAGAATGGTATTTTAATAAGAACATCATTAAATGTGATATATATATTATCAAAGAATTTTTTTAAAATATCTACTGATGATTTTTTTACTTTTTCATTATCATATATAGAAGAATCAAGAATAATACAACTAATATCATAATTTCTTGAAGCTGCATCTGATGTATATTCAAAATAGAATTCTGCTCTTGATAACAATTCTTTTAATAATGTAATTAAAGAATAATTATTGATATGTTGTAAATTTCCATATGTATCTTTTAAAAAGTATCCAATATTATTTTTTTCATTATAACTTTTTTCTTCATTATAAAAGAAAAAAGAAGAATTATTTTTATCTCCATTAATCCACATAGTAAATAAATAATATAGAATAATTGTAATTTCATGTTCTTCTAATAATGATGCTTTTTGATGTTTTGCATTATTATATATTTTTAGATATACATATATTAAAGATTGATATTCTATTTTATGATTTAATAATAAATTAGAAATCCATACAACATAAAAACAATAATTTTTATAACTTAATACAACTAATTCTGGATTATGAGCATTACCAAATAAAGTTGAATTATTCACATTATTATTTTTATCATTAAAACAATAATTTACATTATATAAATAATATAATGTTTTTCTATCATCTTTATCAATAGCAATATTATCCTTTTTAATTTTATTATGAATATTATATGGTTCATCATTCTCTTCATTATTATAATTCTTTTTATTTTTAGATGCATTTATATTTTCATTCTTCCTTTTATTATTATTATTTTGTTTAGATGCCTTTGACACGCGCTTCACATGACTAGGACGACTACTACCACTATAACTATTATTATTATTACTATTATTATTATTATTATTATTGTTGTTGTTGTCACCATATGAGTGATCAGATGTGTCATATGATATATGATTTTGCAAATCAGATGAAGAATCATATGACATATGATCATCATTTATATTTTTTGACTCTTCATATATACTAGCACTTTTTGTGTCTTCATTGATAGTTTTCGATGTTTTATTTTTTTCTGCGTCCTCTTCATTTTCTAGATTATCTGTGTAGTCGTGATATGTATATACACTTCTCAATTTATGGTTGACAACTTTACTTACTAAAGAGAATGGAGATAATTTAGAAAAAATGATTTTATCATCATCATTCATTTTATATTCATATGATTCATTTATTAATATAACATTCATATGTGGGTCTAGATATATAAGAGGGATACAATTTAAAAGATATAATAATTTCATACGTTCATAATATTTATTACTTTTTAATATGTTAACTTTGGTTTTAAGTATTTCTCTTACTTTTGTTATTTCAAATAGGTTATTTATAAATTTATGTAATTTAATTATAACTAATAGATATAAAGAATTTTTAAAATCAACATGATATAATTTTAAAACATCTCCTATATAATTAATAATAAAATTAATATTTTCAAATGTGATAGTTAAAGAAAAAGCATAATCTAATAATCTTTCAAAACAATATGAATATTTAGAAAAATAAAAAGTACTTCCTTTAATGATATCATTTCTTAACATATTATTTACTGTTGAGAAACAATTAGTATTTAGATTTTCGATTTTTTCTTTTTTTTTATCACATAATATTATTAATTTTAATAAATTAAATGAAGGTAAGAAGTTTTTAAATAATATTTTACTTTTTACAAAAATATTATTTTTTAATTCTTCTTTTGTATGTATTTCTTGTTGTATTAATAATAAATATTCTTTAAATGTATCTATAATATCTATAATACGATTAATATTTATTTTACGTTCTATATTATTTATTTTGTTATTATAATCATTTATAATATCATCTATATGTTGATATTTATTTTTAGATAAATATTCATACATATTATTATAAGATTTTTTTATTACATCTATTTGTTCTTTATTTATATTTCTAAAATGTTCTAACACTTTTATGATTGCTTCTTGAGGACCATTTATTAAAATATCGAAATAATTTTTTAAAACATCCCAATTACAAAATTTATATACATAAAAAACAAATAAATTAATTATTTCATGAAATAATAATTTCTGATAATTTAAACATGTCTTACATTTCTTTATATCTTTTAAATGTAAATAATATGAATTCTGTTTAGACCAATAATCTTCTTTTAATTTAAATAAACATTTATTTTTTTCAAAAATACCTTTTAATAAGTTACTAAACGATTCATCATATAATATTGTTTTATCGACTGTATAATAATTTTTTAAAGCTTCTTTATTTAACATAGTATTAATATTAAATATTTCTTCAATATTTTTTATTTTTTTTTTATTCTTTTTTATATTACTTGTATTATATATATTATCACTTCCTCCTTCTTTTATATCATATTTTATATTATTATGTGATGTTCTATAAGAACCTGAGGACATATGTGAACGTCTTATGTTATTATAAATATTATCATCATCTAGGTTATTGTTATAGAATCCATTTTTCTCTTTTTTTTTATTTAAAACATCTACACCATTAAGAAGAAAATAATTTCTATTATCATATATTTTGTTATTATCAACACTATTATTATGTATTACTGCTACTCCAACAGATCTTCCCTTTTTTTTTTTTTTTCTTAAAATATCATCATCATCATTATTATTATTATCATTATAATATGATGATATATTATCTATATAACTACCATCTCTATTCATTTTATTATTTTTTTTATTAGATGAGAAGGTTTTATTTTTAAAATTACATAATTTTCGAATAACAAATATTTTGGTCTTCATACAATTATCAATGAATTCCATTCTTTTCTTTAAACTAGGATAAGAAATAATTTTAAATAAATATTTATAAATTGTATAAAAAATATCTTTCGTCTCTTTATTATATAATGGATTTATCATCATATAATTCTGTCCTATATAATTATTTTCATATATATAATTATTATTTGGTAATTCATTAATCATATGTGAACCTTTTATCATCATTTTATTATAATGCTCTAAGCCTTCATAATAATATTCATTTAATTGTTTATTTATAAGTATATGAGCATAACTGGGCACTCCTGATAAATAATTTGTATTATTTTCATATGTTATAATATTATCATCACTATATATGTTATTATTATTTATATTTATATTACTATAAGAGCTATTATTTATATTACTATATGAACTATTATAAATTACATTACTACTACTTGTATTTTTTATTTTATTTTTATGTTCTCTTCCTATTCCTTCAATATCTTTTTCATCTACATATAACATATTTTTTTTTTTATTATTCTGTTTCCTTTTCATCTCATTCATAGGATCCTTTCTATTATTCATACTTGTATTATATTTATTATAACTATTTATATTATCACTGACCATAACATCATATTGACTAGTAGCACTTCTTACATTTAATCGTTTATTGTTTTTATTTAAACGTTCGTTTTCAATATCTGTATATCCCTCTTCACCTATATATGTCTCATTATTCCTTTCATTATAAGTATGATTTTTTTTTTTTTTTGTTGTTGCTGTTGTTGTTTTTTTTATTTTGTCATTATATATATATGATAATGTTTGATACTTTTGTTGTTCAACATTTGTTTGCCAAGAATAAAATGCTTTTCTAGAAAAATATATGATCATATCTTGATATTTCAAGTTATTAAAATAATATATATATGCATCTTTAATATTAAGTTCATTTAATTTGACAAAGAAATATAAATATTGAGAGATATTTAATTCAAAAATAGAACATGGAAATTCATTTTTACATTTATATAATATTAAATTAAAAATAAAGAAATGAAAATTTATATCTCTAGAATATTCTAATAATGTTATAACAAATTTACGAATTTTATTTTTTTTCCTTTCATTATTTTTATATAAATATTTCATATAATTTACATGTACTATTCTTTCAATAGGTAGAAAACATTTTTCATATAAAATAAAATAATCATATGTATATTCAATATCCATATTATTAATTATAATATTACTAGAATAAAATTCTTCTAAATTAAAAAAATTCTCACATAACATTTTCAAATGTTTTTCTAGTACTTGCATATTTTTTTTTTCATTCACTCCTTGCTTTGAATGAATCTGAAAAGAATTATTATAAACATTTAAATTATTACTACGATTACTATTTATATTACTACTGTTACTATTTATATTTATATTATTATTATTATTATTATTTGTATTATCAAAATCTTGGTTTTTATTTTTCTTGCTAATATTATAATTGTTCACATTTGGTTTGCCTAATTTCATATCTGTAACAACTTCATTCTTAAGAATCATACTTTTATGTTTCTCTGCTCCTAATGTTTTATAAAATGAATCAATATATAAACATATCAATGTGCTTGCACATCGATAATAATCAGCTTTATATAATAAAATAATTAATTTGTAAATATTTATACTTATCATTGCATTTTTTAAATTTTCATTTATAAAATGTTCTGCACGTTTTTCAGATGAGGCCATAAAATCACCATATTTATGATGTTGTGTTAATAAATTATTATCAGTTTTATTATTATTATTATTATAATAATAATGATCATATTGTTCTTTTACTTTCATTTTTTTCTTTAAAAAAACTTCTTCTTCAATTCGTTTTGTTAAGAATAAAGCTAAAAATTCATTCTTATGTATTATATATCCTTGAAAAAAATCAACAGGTATATATTTCCCAGCTTTTATAATATTAAATAAACATTGTTTTAAAATATTCCTATATGTTGAACTTAAATATGTTCTCATAAAATTACATTTAATTAATAAATCAAATAAAGTACTAGATAAATATATAAAATTTTTTTTATTTCCTATATTTTTTTTTTTTATTATACTCTTATTTTTATAATAATCACATATTATTATACAATATATTAATAAATATTCAATACTAAAGTTTATAAAATTTAATATCGAATAAAATTCATTTATCTCATTTATCATGATCAAAGTATAATCATAATATATATTTATAATGGATACATCTTTTATATTCTTTATCTTATTTGTATATTCATTCTTCTTTTTTAATAAACTACGCAAAACAATACTCACACATATACTTAAACATTTTAATTTCTCAACTAAATTTAAACAAAAATCTAAAGGAAGATTTCCAATTAATATCAACATGTTACTATCATCTTCTAATATATTTCTTTTCCTCTTCCTTCTTGAATACATATAATCGCTCATACGAATAATGCAAAAATCTTTCATATTGTAAAAGCTTTCTTCTTCCTCTTCTTCCATTTTCTCTTTAGAAATAATTGAAACACCAACACCTAAAAAATGAAAAATATATATATATATAAATATATATATAAATATATATATATATATATATATATATATATATATATATATATATATATGTTAGGTCATATATTATATCCTCGCGTGTAGCACTAAACAATATCATATAAACATGTGCACATGCACCTAAATATATTCACATATATATTAATATATATATATATATTTTTTTTTTTTTTATTGTTACCTCGTGAAGCCTCGGATACCTTCATATATTTTCTAGACTTATAGGGAACGTTACTAGAACACTTGAAAACATTTATGTCCCTATATTTTTCATACGAAAATAAATTAATAAACATAACAGGTTTTAATAAACGACTAAGTAATAATAACAATCCTCTTGATAACATATGCAATGAATTATTATAACATTTTAAATTTTTTAAAAATACAATATCAAAATTTTTATTTGTTAAATACTCAAATGCAAAGGTTCCACTTTTATTTCTCTCTGCTTCTAATAATTTTTGTTTTGAGGAATTTTTTTGATAAGCATTATATAAATTTGAATATGCTGTATCATTTAATAATATATTTTCATTATCTATCACATTATCATTTTTATTTTTATATTCTCCATTTTTATTATTCCCTCCATTTTTTGTTAATTCATTTTCTAGATCATCAATTATATTATCATTAAATAAATGATTTATTCCTTTAACCTTTCTGGTTTTTATTTCTAATTCCATAGCTTTTTGTAGCTTCCCTTGTTTTATTATATAATCTGCACTCTTATCTACAAATCCAAATTTAAAAGGTGTTCTTTTATATATCTTATTCAATACATCATAATCAACATTATTATAATTATTCCAGTCTTTTTTTATATAAGAATTTTCAAACATATTCTCTTCATCTTCATTTGGACTTAACACCCCATCATCATTTGATTTGCCTCTATAATCTCTTGAAAAGGAAATATTACTATTATTATTATTATTATTATTAGCATTCATGTCATTTTTTTTAATGTTATGTAAAAATAATTTTTTCTGATCCTGCCCTGCACTAGATCCTCCAATATTCATAGACATTCTTGGAAGACCATAACTATTATAATAATTCATATTATCCATATTATGAATTGTATCCATATTTCGTTTACTTTTATCATCATTCAACTTATTCTTTAATTCCCTTTGACTAACACTCTGAATATTATTAAAACACATGATCTCATATTTATATACATGGTTCAATAAAATGCTCCATATAATAAATAAAAATTCCTCAGTTGAAGATAATTCAATTATTTGATTCATAAAATATTCATATATTTCTTCATACTCATTTTTTTCTTTTATTAAACTAGTAGGAGAAGGTGGAATATCTATATGTATACCACCTGATACAGAATTAATCATCTGCTTTGATATTATATTATTCTTGTCATTATTTATTTTCATCAACATATTCTGTTTTATGCTTTTATAAAAATCTTCTTGATTTTTCTTACCATACTGTTTTATTTTTATTTCGTTTAAAACGACACTTTCTATATTTCGATTTTCATAAGATATCTTATATGGCAAATAGTTATTTATCATCTTTTCTATTTTCTGTGTCCTCGTATTCTTACTTATATAATATATATGTCTCTTTGTTATAATCATCAAATCATAATATTCTTGATATTCACTCACTGTATTTTCATATAAATAAAATGGAGGTATACTCTCCATCTTATCTCGAACTTCACCCATATTCATAAAAGTTCGCTCGTCATAAAGATTACCTGACTGTTTATTAGGATAACCTGAATTGTACAGGTTGTTTGGATTATCCACATTCATCACATTGGGCATGTTCCTATTGGGAACATTCAAATGGGGTACATTCAAATGGGGCATATTCATATTGGGAACATTAATATTGGGAACATTCATATTGGGAACATTAATATTGGGAACATTAATATTTGGTATACTCATAGTAGACATATTATTAGGCATCATATTTGTACTCGTCAAATTATTACCCAATGCTGTTCTCAAATTTGGCTCACTTTTTACCTGACTGTTCAGGTTAAATCGATTTTTTTCATTTCTAGCTAATATATTGGATAAATTATCTTGTTTCATTTTATTAACATAAAAATCTTTGAGAATATTATCTTTTTCAGATTGTTCAAAGAATTCATGAAAATAGTAATTTTTTTTTTTATAAATAACACCAATAATTTCTTCATTGATATAATATTCGTTTATTTGCTTAAAAATAAATTTGTTTTTACTTGATCTTGAAAAATGATTAGTGCTTCCAATATCGTCTGAACATGTTAATAATTTTAATTTATAGCACACCTTTTCTTCTTCTCCTTCGTTATCTTCTTCAACATTGGGCTTATTATAATGATTATTATAATCACTGGTATTATCATAACTGTCTTCTTGGTAAGTATTTTTTTCATTTTCATCATATGAATTTTCATCATAGGATTTTTCATCATAGGAATTTTCATCATAGGAATTTTCATCATATGATTTTTCATCATAGGAATTTTCATCATAGGAATTTTCATCATAAGAATTTTCATCACTTGAATGTTCTTTTCTTCTATAGCTCTTTTTTCTTCTTCCTTCTTCTACTTCTTCTTCTCCTTTTTCTTTTTTTATTTTTCTTTTTCCTTTTTTGTGTTTACTTGTCATTTTATATTTTTCATTTGCCTGTGTGTTTTTATCTTCTCGTCCAGCATGGCTCATATGAACTGTGGAATATTTTTTGTGTGCGTGTGTTTTTCTTGTTTTTGTTTTATCGCTTTCCATTTTATCCTTATTAAAAAAGAAGAATGGTTTATTTTTTGATTGTGCATCATCCTTGTTCACAATATTTTTGTTAGGTTCTTTTTTTTTTATGTTTTTTTTTTTTAATATGACAAATAAATTCTTTAAGTGGTGTGTAAAAATAACGTCAGATTTCTTGTCATTAATTTTGAGACCTTTTTTATGAGGGAAGTTCTGAAAATCTTTTAAAATAAGTTTATAATTATTTGTATCCATATTTTTGACGAGTGACAAATAATAAATGTTAAAATTATTATCAACCATTTTTAAGAAGATATTATTTCTTTCATGTATATGATTAATGTGTATATCGATAATATTTAATTTATTAAATGTTGTGGGATCTATATTATTATTAGCGAATCCGAATTTATTATTCATATTATTCATATTATTCATATTATTCATATTGGTCATATTATTCATATGATTCATATGATTCATATTGACCATATTATTCATATTATTCATATTGGTCATGTTATTCATATGATTCATATTATTCATATTGATCATATTATTCATACTATTCATATTATTAATACTTGGGGTATTAAAAAACATGTCATTATTAATATTATACAAATCATTATATATAACATTCATATCGTCAATAAAATAAATATTGCTCAACTCTTTTATAAGTTCTGCTTTAGTAAATATAATAGTGTCTGATAAATAATTTTTTTTTTTATTATTATTAGTATCACCCCTATTTGATAAGAGTTTTACATACAAATCACTATTTTCATATAAGACATAGAGAATAGATCTTTCATTATCAATAATAATTTTTTTAACTTTATTTTTAAAAAAGGCAAAATATTTAATAAAATAGGTACTGATAATTTTTTTTAAATAAAAATTTATAGGATAATCATGTAGATCATCACAATATATATTTTTATTATATTCATCAATAAATGTTTTATTATCTATATATTCTGGATATGTATTAGAAATATTATAAGAGTTCATTGAACTTTTTCTATTATCATAATAATTAATAGAACTATTATCATCAATTAGTGTATTGTTTATGATATTATTTTTTGATGAATTAAATATTTTTTGATTAACTGTATTAATCAAAGAAGATATTGAATTAACAATAATATTTTTAAATATATTTAAAGGTTCAAATAAATTTTTTTTCTCATATATAAATTCATAAACATT
>NC_031482.1:382838-388168 GCF_001602025.1 Plasmodium gaboni | reverse complement strand
CTGACAAAAAGGGATATAATAAGGAAGAAAATATGAACAAAATAAATGTGTATAAAAATATTATAATATTATAATATTTATATATTATTTTTTTTTTATTTATTATTTTCGTTCCTTTGTGGAGTTTCAACATGACGAAGGAATATATATCAAACAAGAAAGTTTATGAGCTGCTATCAGAAGGAAGTTATTATGGATATGAAGAAGAATTAAAAAGCATTTTTGAAACAAGATATATGAACATTTTGAGTTATTTATGTCCATCAAATAAAAGTAGTTTTGAAGATGAGATAATATCATTAAGGATACAAAAATATATAAATGAATATTTAAGTTTTAATAATTCCACATCTTATTTTTTTGGTTTTTCAAAGGAGTTAATATTTCATTGTTTAAAAATATATTTTACTGATTTAGAATATGAGGAAGTAGATATTATAAAATCATGTAGTGATAGAGATATTATGAATGATATGGGCACACATAATAATCATAATAATAATAATAATCATAATAATAATAATAATAATATTAATGTTGATGGGGAGAAATATAATGGTGAGGATGATATAAAGTTAATAGAAAGAATAAAAAAGAATACAGATGTTTTAAATATGGATAAGCTACATTTACTATATTGTGATGAATATTTTTATATATTTAAAAATATATTATATGTATTAAAAAGATGTGAAGTGTTTTATTTTTATACTAATTATAAAGTAGAAGAGTTTTCATATGAAGAAAATTTATTATATGATTTATTTTCTATAATAGAAAAAAAATTTAATATTCATGATTTAATTCAAATATATTATGATACATATAAAGATACAAATAATTATTTTGATTTATTAAAAAATATAGATATTGAGAATATAGTATGGATATATAAATATATATTATTATTTTTAAATATACAAATATATTGTATTAATATATTTTTTTATTTACAATTAAGATTAAATATTTTATCTCAGAGTAATATAAAATCATATTTAAATATATTTTTTACATTTCCAAATTTAAGTATATCAAATGAATATATAAATGAAGATATAATTACAAATACATTACAACAAAAAGAATATTCTATAATTTTTTTTATATGTTCTATTTGTAATATAATTACTTATGAAGATATACATAAATATATTAATTGTTATTTATCTATTAATTTATTTAAATTATTTTTTTTCTTTAAAAAAAATAATAATGCAAATGATAATCCTAATCATTATGAACACAATATAAAAATGTTATCTGGATCCTTACCATATTTTCTAGATATTTTAAAAAATTTTATTTTTATAAATGATAACTTTGTTTATAAAAGAATATTGATTCAAATATTAGAAAACTCATTATATATACATTCAGTTCAGCCCTTGGATTTTCACAGCACTTTAATTGACAGTTCTGGTTATAGAACTCCTTACTCGAGAAATGACAAAGAAAGATTATATAAAAGCAATGTGACATTTGATATTACTGATAGGAACAATAAAAATGGTGATATTAAAAGTGTGAATCATAATAATAATGAACATAATAATAATAATAATAATAATAATGAACATAATAATAGTAATAGTAAGAGTAATCGTTGTGATAATCTTAATAATGATGATGGTAGTTTTTTTCAAACACCCAATACTACCAACGATCATAAGAAAGGTGATAAAAATGAAGAACATAGTTTAGATTTATCATATATAGAAAATAAGTTTGTAGATTCAAATAGATGTAACACAAATGTAGATGTAATAAATATAAATATTTCACTTGTTCAGAATATGAAAAAAAATATTCAACAAAAAGAATTTTTTAGAAAAAATATTAATAAGAATCTTTTTTTAAATGTATGTATATTACTTTTTAAAAAACAGAATTTTTTATTATATACTCATGATATAAAAAAAGAATATAAGAATATAAATACTTGTCTTGAATATTTACAAAATGATTATTATCAATATGATATATATTCTTTGAAATATTTTTTATATAATTATCATTATAAAGAAACTGAAATTATAACAAATTATAAAGAAAAAAAAAAATGTTTATGTCCATTCATATCTGTAGAAAGTAAAAATATATTATTAGAAATATCTTCTCTCTTTTTTTCATTTGATTATTTAAAATTTTATATTAACGAAAATAATATATATGGTAATAATAAAAAAAATGATAACATTAATAATATATATGATATTATAAATAAACATAAGAAAAAATATGATACATATGAAAAAAAAACAAAAAAAAGAAAAGAAAAGAATTTTATTGATAAGAACATATTACATCCAGTTATTTTATATAATGTAAATAGATTATTATTAGATTTTTTTTATGATAAAATAAGTAAGGCATCTATACAAACCTTAATAATATTTAATCATAATTTATTATCAATATATAGAATATTAAAAACATTAATAGGTACTAATTCCAATTTAATAAATTTCAATGAAGTCACAAAAATTATTGAAAGGATATCAAAACAAGAACGAAATATCACAAACAATGAAAATAATAATATAAATATAAATACAAATATAAATATAAATATAAATATAAATATAAATATAAATATGGTTATATTAGAAGATACTTTATATTATAAAATAATATATATATTAAGAAAAAAAAATATAAATAAAGACACCATATATATAACATATATAGAATATTATTATATTCTATTAGATTATTTTTGTAAATATTTTTATAACAATATGGATACTTACTTTAAATATAATTATAAGAAGAAAAGTAATGCAGGAAAAAAATATGTCAAAAATAAAAATGGGACTGACAAAAAGGGATATAATAAAAATGACAATAATAATGATAATCATAATGACAATAATAATGACAATAATAATGATAATCATAATGATAATCATAATGATAATCATAATGATGATGATATATTATATTGTGATGATGAGAATGATAATATATTTAAATTTTTTGAAAATATCGTTAAATTTTTTTGTAATATTTTACAAATAAATAAATGTTTTCATATACTTATAGAAATAAAATTAAATTATTATTTTAAAATACCATATGATATAAAGAATACATTTATTAGTTTATTTACATATTTATTTTATTTTTCTTTAAAAGTTCAAGAATTCTCAAGGTTTAAAATTATGATAATACGATGTTTATCCTTCTTGTTGAAAAAAAAAAATATTAATAAATTGAATGCATATATATTTCAATTATTTTCATATCTAGAAAATGATCAAATAAATATAAATGAAAAACGTATGATAAATAAAAAAAAAAGTTTAAAATCTAAGAAGCATTATAGAAATAAAGAAGAGGAGGAACATTCATATAATAATAACACCATGAATGATAATAG
Source organism: Plasmodium gaboni (assembly GCF_001602025.1). Taxonomy (NCBI): domain Eukaryota; phylum Apicomplexa; class Aconoidasida; order Haemosporida; family Plasmodiidae; genus Plasmodium; species Plasmodium gaboni. The sequence goes on along the minus strand of NC_031482.1, from coordinate 384,786 downwards.
TGTTAGTAATTTATATCGTGATGTAGATAATGAAGATGATGAAAATTATATGGAAAGAAGACAAAATCGAAATGTATTTTCTAATATAAATGATGATAAATATAATAATTTGTTAGATTTTAAATACACAAAAGAAAATATAGATATAAAAGAAAACTTTAGAATTGATATATCCTTTTTAAAAATATTTTTTTTACTTAATGATGTTAGAAAAATTAATTTGAATGAATCTAATAGAAAGACGCACAAATTGGAGGGCATATCAAAGAAGCGTATGAAAAAATTAAATGTTGATAGGTATACAAACAATGAAAATAATGATAACAATGATAATAATAATAATAATAAATATAAAGATAGGAGCATATTTTTATCATCACAAGATGAAGAAAAGTCAAAATCGTCTGATCCTAGTGATTCATATTCTTCATCTCAATATGAATCGTCAAAAATGTCATATGAGAACGATATAATTAATATAAGTGACAATAATAATAATAGTAATAATAGTAATAGTAGTAGTAGTAGCTGTGATGATGTAGATCCTTATAATTATAACAAGAACAATCAAGATAATGATTGTAATAAATTCGGTGTTGTTGTAAATTATTTTAATGCCCATATGCCAAATTTTGAAAAAAGTTATAATATAAATTATGTATTAGAAGATATAAGTTTTGATGATATATTTTTAATAAGTTTAATAGATATATGGGATATAAATAATAATAAAAATTTATTAATTTTGATTGATGATTTATTAAAAATTTATGAAGAAGAAAAAAAGAAGAAACTTTATATATGTACTAGTTCAATTTTAAAAATATTTCAAAGAATTATTAAAAAGAAAAGTAATTCATATTTTTTATTTAATATTTATAAAGCATTTGAAAATGATATAAAATTAATATTAGATAGTATTAATATTTTAATTAAGAAATGGGTTGTTTGGACATTTAAAAATTGTGATAATATATTTAATAGAGAAAAAAATATTAATATAAAAAAGTTAGTAAAATTATTTTTTATATCTTTTTATAAATATTTAAAAAATTATTTTTTACAAATTTATTATCATTTTTTTTATAATATTCAAATATATAATAAAAAGAATTATAATTTCGAGAATTTCTTTTTTTATATTTATTCAAAATATATTAATAAAATATTTGTAGATATATTTTCATCTACATCTTTTGTTTTTAATGTATCAAAATTGTATATGATGAATATGTGTATATCTATTACAAATAATATGATTGATGTTGTCAAATATATAAACGTGGAGAGAGTAAAGCAAGTTTTTTATGAGTATAATATTATGAAAGGAATTCAGATGAGTAAACATCATCATGAAGGTGATGCTAATTATAGTGATAATTATAGTGATAATTATGATGATAATTATAATGATGGTGTGAATTATTATAATAACATTTATAATAAAATTATAAAAAGTTATGGTGGAGAATTAAATGAGACCATACCTTTTATGAACCCAGAATCATATAACAAGATGAATGAAGATGATATACATCATTCTATTATGAATACAAATGGTTTTAATAAAATTATGAAAAATATTATTATAAATCATAATAGTTTAATTAAAGATGATAATGATATATATACAAAAAAGAGAATGAATATATTTCAAATATCACCACCTACAACATCTGAACAACTTATGAATAATCATTATACTTTGAATTATTTAACAGATATAATGTTATTACAAAAGGATTATATATATAATATTGATAATAATATGAATGAAGAGAAGCAAAATAATTTCTTTAAACATTTTTACAATCATAATAAGAATAATTTTATGGCAGATTATCCAAATTATATTCTAGAAAATAATAATAATAATAATAATAATAATAATAATAATAATAAAGATTATATGATAATAAAAAAAAGATCACCCATAGAAGCATATGAT
>NC_031482.1:372891-382538 GCF_001602025.1 Plasmodium gaboni | reverse complement strand
ATATTCAATTGCATAATAAATGATTATAATTTTTTATATTATAGCAAAAAATATGATCCTGATTTATTAAACTGTTTTATAATGAACACACATAAAAAAAATAAAGGATATTCAAAATTATATAAACAAATTGTCAATAAAATTATTTATATGTATACAACACTTTTGAATATATATTCCAATTTTTATTTTATTAAAGAAGTACATGATATAGCCACAAATATATCCAATCAAATATTTTCTCTTTTTGATACATCTAATTTTGTGTTGAGTCTATTTCCTAAGCATTCTTATAGCATGGTTGAAGGGGTTAGTATATGCATAATATAAATAAATAAAAATATAAATATAAATAAAAATAAATATAAATATATATGTATATATATATATATATATATATATATAATATTTTATATATATTTTTTATATATATATTTTTTTTTTTTTTTTTTTTTTTTTTGCAGAATAATAGTGTGAGCAAATCCTTAAATAACGATATTTTATACATGAAAAAAAAAAAAGGAGCAAATGAGATGAGAGAGAATTTAAGTTTATCTCTTCTTTCATTTATTTTAAAGGATTATAAAAATAGTTGTTCTTTATATGATAGTTTAAATAGATTTTTTAAAATAAATAATTTTAATAATATATATTTTATGTGCAAATATAATAATGGATATTTACCTTTAGAGAGTGTTATAAATATTTTTATAGAATTAATATTTTATCATTTTATAAAACTTATAAATATAAATGATAATATAAATTCTTATGAATTTTTAGATTTGTCAGAATATAATAGTAATAAATGTTATGAGCTTTTAAGATTTTTATTTTTTTTTATTAAACAAAATGATTTAATATCTCTAAATATTTATAAATATATATTTGATCTACTTATATATATTATAGAACATTATATAGCTGATGTTAATTATTATTTGTGTACTGGCATAGCTTGGAATATATATTTTAATAAAATAAAAATATTGAATTTATGTCTTCATTTTTTAAACTCTATATATTTTAATATATTTTTTGATGATATAAGAAATGAGCATGTCACAACTGAAGATGAGAAAAATAATACAACTGAAGATAAGACAAAGAAGCACAACGATCAACAGCAACAAAAAGGAGAAGCAAATAATAAAAATAATAATAATAATAATAGTAATAATAATAGTAATAGTAATAGTAATAATAATAGTAATAGTAATAATAATAGTAATAGTAATAATAATAGTAGTCATGCCAAAATTATTGATGAACATAGAAAGTCAAGATTGTGGGGTATTTTAGAATGCATATTTTATAATGTTATAAATAAATTACATGTTAATTCAATAAATTGTTTAAAAAAAAATAAAGTCCAAACATATAACCTTGAGGAAGAGACACAGAATGAATTAAATTATAAAAGTTATTTTTTAAATTATAATAAAGATTTTAAAAAAGAAATATATTATTATTTATATAATTTAAATATAGCTAGTGAAATATTTGAATTAATAATTAAAGGAATATATATAAATGAAACAAAAATATATCCTATAATTATAAATATTTGTTATGATAGAAATATAAGTAATATATTTTTTAATATTAATTATGATAATTTAAATAATATTCTAGAAAAATATATATATTTACATAGAAACAAAAAAGATCATTATAAAAATTTAAAATATTTATTATGTAAAAATAAATTTATATATATGAATAAATATATTTCTTATATAGATGATGATGATATTATTAATAATATGTTACAATTATTAAGAAGAAAAAATATATATTACAAATATATTCTTAATATAAATGAATATAATAATCTAGATACTTACAAATACAAAAGAAAAAGGAAATTTATAAATTATAATAATATAAATATCAAAAGTAATAATAATAATAATAATAATAATATATATAATACAAACAATTTTTATGAATATAATGATTCCATTTCTATAAAAAATATTCTACAAAAAAAAATCGAATTATTAGATGATGATTATATTTGTTCTAGAATGTTCGATATACAATCTCAAAAAATGTATGGAGAAAAAAATTATTTATTTGATGTTAATAATTATATTTATAATATGAATTTTATATATAATAATTATCAAGAAAATTCTTATATTAATGATATATTGAACGGTAAAAAAAAAATATTTACATTACAAATTTCTGATTATGATAACCATATGAATTATAATAGTATATATATGGATTGTATACAAAATAATCATATCATAACAAATGATCATTTAAAAAAAATGAATAATGCAAATAATATTAATCATTTAAATACAAATAAAAATTATCTTGATAATTTTATATCTAATTATGATTCATTTAATTTAAGTGATAATAAAAAATATTCCTATAATAATAATCATAATAATAATAATCATAATAATAATAATGAGAATTATAAAACTGATGAAATCATTCAAAAAAAAATAGATACTAGTATATGGAAAAATATAGATTCTATTTTCCCAGAAACTTTTATAAATTCTGATGAACAAAATGCATGCAATTATGATCCCATAGATTCTATAAATTTGGGTTCTTCTTTTTTTTCTAATAATGAAAAAAAATATATTCAAATAAATAACCAAATGAAAAAGGAATGTCTATTATTAAATATAAATTATGATAAACAATATAACATTATTTATAATAAATATAATCATATATCTCATTATGATGACATAAATAATTTTAATAATAATAATAATAGTTTTATAAAAGATATATATGAAATAAACATGGAAAAGAATACAAAGAGGAATAAAGAAAAAAAAAAAAAAAAAAAATATATATTCCTAAATGATAAAGAAAAAGGAAAAGAAAAAAGAAATAATCATAAAACAACACATCATCATAATAATATTACTTTCAGGGGGGATGAGTCATATAAGTCATTTTATTCACATAACTTTAAAAATGAAGTGAAGTGCATGAAATATATAAATCTAACCCAGAGTTTATATGATGCTAAATACAGATTATTGTTATTGTTTTATAAATTTATAATAATTCTTAAACATAAAGAATTATTAGAAAATACAAATTATATAAAAGAAGAAAAAGAATTTTTAAAGAAACATCATATAAAAAGAAATATTCCTTTTCTTTTTTTTATATATGAATTAATGATAACATTTTTGAATACAGCTGATAATATAAATAAAAATACATATTATTATGTATTAATAATAAATATTCTTGTGAATTTATTTTTATTTGTAAATAAAAGAGATTATGATAAGGAGAATTATTATATAAGTGATATAAATGATTCATTTGAACCTAAAACTGATATGAATAATAACAATATAAAATGTTCAAAAAATAATATGAGAAATAATAAAAATGATAAAGAATATATAGACAGTCATTCTAATTATGCTATGTTTTATTGTGATTTATATGGTGATAATTTTTTTATATCTAATGGAAAGAAAAATAATGAAAATATTGTATTTCATACATTAAATAATATGTCACATAAAGAAATGTGTAAATATTATTTGATAGGAAAGAATAGATATATAGAAAATTATATAAATAAAATAATATTAAAAAATAAAAATAAAATAAATAATAGTTCTTCTATAAATATTAATAAGAAAATTGATAATATTTTATATTCATATATAAATATAACAGATGATACTTTGAATATTAGGAAAAAGAACAAATTAAATATTAAACGTTATCATTTAAAAAAATCAATAAAAAAGAATAAGTATTTATATAATATGCCTATCTTTTTATCATTATTTCTTAGATGTATCACTATACATTTACATTATTTTAAATTTTATCATAGATATATTTATTTTTTAAAACATTATAATATGTTACATATACCACATGCCGTTCATAAACATTTATATTCAACACATCATTTTAATATTAATCTATTTGTGAATATGTTAGAATTATTTTATGTTTTTATACAAATATATAATAATTATTTCTTAAGCTTTTGTGATATATCTAGTGTTAATAAGAATATGCAAGGAGACAAAAAATATTATCAATACAGTAATAAAAATGAAGATGATGAAAAGAATGTATCTTCTTTATATAAAGAAAAATATAATAACGAAATAAATATAAAAGATAAATATAATAATAATAATAATAATAATAATAATAATAATGTGTATCCTTTAGATAGCAAATTTGTAATTATATATTTAAATACATTAAAAGAAATTTTGAAGGAATGCTATGATTGTCATTTAAGACATATGAAACATAATGAAAATATGGAGAAGTCATCATTTATTGAACATTTATTATTATATTTTTTATACAATAGAATTAATACAATATATGAATTATTTTATAATTTTTATTTTACATATTTAAGAAAAAAAGAATATAATAATGATATATTATTAGATATAGTAAATGAACATATATATAATATTATTGGAAATCGAATTTATGATCAATTAAATAAAATAAATAATTTCCTAGATGATAAAGAATATTATTATTTCTATATTAATACATTGACATTTATAACTTTAAATAAACAAATATGTATATATATTATGAAGAAAAAAATTTTAAACAAACTTATATATATACCTTGTATATATCATTCTTTATTTGATAAAAATAAAAATTTCACTTCTATATATCAATTAAATAATAATCAGTATATTCGAAATAAAGAACATATCATATTCTGTTCTCTAATTGTCTTTATAATAAAACTATTATATATATTTGTAAAAAATTTTAAACAAACAAATTATAACAACAATGATAGTGAAAAGGAAAATAATCACAACAATGAAAATATTGAAAGTATTGAAAGGGTTGAAAGTATTGAAAATATTAATAATATGGGACATGTATTTTATTCCTCCTTCATATCAGAAAATCCATACCATCATGTAACCAAAAATTTAGATTTTTATAACGACCACACCTTCATGGAATCAATGAAAATTGCAACCAGTAGGGTTCATGAAAATCCATACTATAGAAAATATAAGAAAGAACCAAATACTTCGAATGAACACAAAATTAGAGATCATAACATGGATATTAACAATAGTAATAATTTTTTAAGAAGTAATGATACAAATACAACTACAAATAATGATCATAATAATAATTCTCATAAATATAAAGGAACTTATAAAGTTTATCGTATTCATGATGAAGAAGATATCGTTCAAGATAATAATTATAGTAGTGATGACTATGTTAATACAAATTATAATTTTCATCAGCATAATAATTATGAAGATAGTTCTAAAGATAATAGCCATAACAACAGTAGTTGTGATGATAAGCATTTAAATAATCCATATATATCTTCAAATAAAAAAAGAAAAGAAAAAAAAAAGAAAAATGAAATTATTCCTAATGAAATAGAATATTTCTTAGAAGCAATTTTAAATGTTGTAGGAAAATTATCAGATCGTATAAATTTTATATTTTTAAAAATTGAAAAAATTAATTGTCTAGCTATATTTGAAGAATCTTATCTATATGTTGAACTGCTAACAAAAATATCATATTATTGTAATATATATAATATAAATAATTTCTTAATATCTTTGATGGATAAAAGAGTTGAACATCATTTATTTTATATAAATAGAATATTAGAAAAATTTATTTATGAAAAAGAAGTTATTATATATCCATATAGTCCTTATGAAATTAATGCATCAAAAAATATACCTAATAATCAAGATAAAAAAAATAAAAAAAAATCAACAAAAAATGAACTCACATTATTTACACAAAGAATATTATATATATGTTATAAATCTATTCTTAATTATAACACAATATTATTGAATCTTATACAGAATCCTTATTTTAAAAATTCGCATTTTGTTATTCATCTTTATATTTTGATACTTAAATCAACTAGACTGGTTACAAATATAATTGAGCATTTTGGAAAAAAAAATACGACCCTAATAAGAACAGTAAAAAAAAAAAAATAAAATAAAATAAAAAATAAAAAAAATAAAAAAAAAAAAATACATATAAATTATATATATATATATATATATATATATTTTATTATTTATTTTTACAGATAAAAGCCAGTGATAATAATTCATATGTCCCAATTTGCCTTGATATTTTAAATACTGAAAAAGAAAAGAAAAAAGAAAAAATACAGTATACTAGAGGTGCAGGCAAAACCAGTTTTGCTTATTATTTGAGTGATAGTAATACACGTAGTGAAGAATCAGCTTATCCTGGAGAAATTATTCAATATAATAAATCTATTGATGAATATATAAATACACAAAGAGTTTATAAAAATGATTACTTATTTAATTTCTTACCAGAATTTATATCATTAAAAACTTATTATAATATATTAAAAGAAATTTTAGAAAGAAGTGCATTCTTAGGAGCATTTGTTTTAGATAAGTTTAAAAATTCAGATGAAGATTCATGCTTAAAACAAATACTTGTAAGTAATATTTTTTCTTATTTAATACATATTAATGCAACTTTATTACCATCAAATATATGTACAAATAATCTAAAAAAAAAATGTACCCTCATATATAATTATGTTGTCAATGTTCATAAAAAGTAAACACCATCAGACAATATGTCCATTAGAAACTTTAAAAATACAAACAATTGTTATCAGAATATTTATATATATATAAAAATATATATATATATATATATATATATATATATTTTTATTTTTTTATTCTTTGTTAAAACTTTTACATTTCATTGTTTTTTATTTTTTTTAATATGTTCATTTCATTTTTAAGATAAAAAAAATATATATATATAATATATATATATATATATAAAACAAAAAATAAGGTAATAAAAAAAAAGATAGAAATATATTATATTGTAAATAAATACTTATATATTTTAAATAAACAATTATATGATAATATAAAAAAAAAAAAAAAAAAAACAATTATAATGATAATATATAAAATATATAATTCAAATAGAAAATATATACCTATAAAAAGGTATAAAATTTTATAAAAAAAAATATTATAACTTATAAATTATAATTTCATTAAAATCATTATGTCAACATATTGTATATTTCGTACAAATATAAATAAATATATATAATATATATATATATATATATATATATATATTTATATATATATATATGTAATTTTTTTTTTTTTTTTTTTTTTTTTTTTTTTTTAAAACAATTCTACGTCACTTTCGACATCCTCATCGTAAAGATTTAAATCAATTTTATATCTTAGCATTCCACCAAATCCTCCAAAACCTTTTTGAAATTGTGCACCTTCTTGTGATTTATTTGTTACAAAATCTAATGAAGCTCCATATTTTTTATAATTACCAATAACCCAATCAGTTAAAGAAATTTTTTCTACTACTTCTAATTCTACATTATTTTCTTTATATAATGATTCTTGTTTTTCATCACATGGTGATATATGCATAGTTTTGGTTTGATTCGTTACAGGATTTTTTGTAGTTAATCGAATAATATCTAAACCTTCATATAAAATTAACAATTCTACTGCTCCAATTTCTAATGCCTTTAAAGTATCATCAATACCATATACAACTTTACCCGTATCTTGAGCTATTTCTTCAAAAAATTTACCAATTAATTTTTTCTCTTGAATAAATTTTACATTCTGTAAAGCTTCAGAACTTAATTCAATAGCTTGGTTAAAACCATTATCTCCACCATAAGATATATCAACAATCTTTATAACTTTTGCAAATAATCTTTGATCAAACATATCACTATTTAATAAATCATTTTTAAAATCAGCACTTCCTGCTAACACAATTCCTGTCACATTCACCTTATCATTTGTTATAAATACAGATGTTGCAACTTCAGCTACTTTTCTTACATAGTTATGTCTTTTTTCTAATCTTAAACGAGCAAAACGTAAAGCACTTTGTCCTCCTCTTCCATGCTTTTTTGGTAAATCAACAGTAAATCTTCTAATCACTTCTCTTGTGTTCCCTTGTATTGTTCCAAATAATGCACCATTACCATCTACTATTATAAATCCAAACTTGTCATCACTCTCCAATAATTCTTTTAAAGCCTCTACGTGAAACTTATTGTCACATAAATATAAACTCGTATTTATTGGCCTGAAGGGTTCAAAATCAATGGACATCTTCTTTTCCTTTCCATCTTCAGTGATCACTGTTCCACAATAAACAACTAGACCTTTTGGTGGTGTCTTGTTATATAGCTTTAGCTCTAAAAAAAAATAATAAAATAAAATAAATATATATATATATTATACGATGTTATAATTTGGCTATATAACATGACTTGTTCAGGCATAAAAAAGAAAAAAAAAAAAAAAAAGGACAAAATTTATGACATGTTCAGAAAAAAATAAACATATTTTGCACACATTTCTTTTAAATAAAATAACATCTACATATATATATATATATATATATATATATATATATATATATATTTGGATCTATTCAATTTATATCTTTCATTTTTATTTACTTTGCTGGGTTGATGTAATAGCAGACAAAACACTAAGTCTGTTAACTCTGCTTTTTATATTTGAAGCAGTTCCCAGTTCATCAGCAAGCATTTTGTTAATTCTTGAAACTTCATCTTTGTTTTTAATTATTAAGCTAATCATACTGGTTCCATTTCTATAAAGAGTGAAATATACACAACAAAAAAAAAAAAAAATAATAAATAAAATGTTATATATATATATATATATATATATATATATATATATATATATATAGTATGTTCTCTTTTATTTTATGTTTATATTTATTGTACCCTTTGGCATTCTCAAGTTTCTTTATTAATCTTTTTATTTTCCATTGTTCTACATTAGCATCGTGGTCTTCCATATTATTCAAACGATAAGAAAAAGAAATAAAAAAATAATTCAAATAAATAAATATATTATAAATATATAAATGTATATATATATATATATATATTTTTTTTTATGGGCTTAGAGGCAAAATTTTATAAATGGAAAAGAAAAGTCCTATAATATTTTATATAATACTTATGGATTATAAAAAATTATTAGGCAAAAAAAAAAAACAAAAAAAAAAAAAAAAAAAAAGATAATCACTTATTACTTTTTTTTTATAAATCTTCTCTTTTTTTTTTTTTTCAGAAATAAATTACATTTTGAACTACGATAAAAATATTAATATGGTAAAATAAAACAAATAAATAATAAGTATATATATATATATATAATATAATATATATATATATATATATTATTATTATATTATTTGAATATGAATATTTATATATTATATAGATATATTTATATATAATATTATAACTTTACATTTTGAAAATACAAAAATAACTAAATATATAAACTCTTTTATATATTATTTTTATTATTAAAATACAATAAAAATTCTCATATATATAAATATATATATATATTAGGATTTTTTTTTTTTTTTTTTTTTTTTTTTTTTTTACAAAAACAAAATAAATATTATTATATATATTTATGTAAATATAAACTTAGATTTATTTTATGTTTTTAAATATTATTTTATATTATTACTATTATTAAATTTTTCTATTTATATTATTATTTTAAATATTTTGTTTAAAAGAAAAA
>NC_031482.1:364273-372591 GCF_001602025.1 Plasmodium gaboni | reverse complement strand
AAAAACAAAATAAATATTATTATATATATTTATGTAAATATAAACTTAGATTTATTTTATGTTTTTAAATATTATTTTATATTATTACTATTATTAAATTTTTCTATTTATATTATTATTTTAAATATTTTGTTTAAAAGAAAAAATGCAGAAGGAAAGAAAGATAGAAAAAATATTTTAGATTTCTTAGAAAGAAAAAAAAAAAAAAAAAAAAAAAAAATGTACATATATATAATAATATAAAAATATATATATATATTATATATAAATATATATATATATATTTTTTTTTTTTTATATATAATTTTACACCGGTCATATTAATAATATTATAATATATTATTTATATATATATATCATAAATATTATTACTGAATAAATAATATATACTATACAATATTATATTTTATTATATTTATATATATATATTTTTTTTTTTTCTTTTTATAATTAAACCTAGCTAAAATAAGCTATACAATACCTATTTATAAAAAAGGCACAAAAAAAAAATATATATTATATATGTATATAATATATATATATTATATAGATCTTGAATTTATAACAGATAAGTATATAAAATATTATATTAATATAAATGTATATATATATGTATATATATTAAAAAAAAAATACACATTTAAAAAAAAAAAATTTCCTATTTTTTTTATATATTTTTTATATTTTCTTAATTTTCTTAATATTATTATTTATTTTTTTTTTTGGTGTTGCATTTTTTTAGGAATGAAAAAATTTAAATGTAGATAATGAAATATAATATCATTTTATTCTCAATAATGAGATATATATAAAATAGTATATTATATATATATATATATATATATAATATTTTTTTTTTTTTCTGTATAAAAAGATGGAATAATTTGTTATACATACATATATATATATATTTATTAATTTATTTATTTATAATATGTATACATTTGATGATACATGTTTTATAATATATTCCTTTTGTTGTTTTAAAAAAGAAATACAAATATAATACAATATAGTATAATACAACATGAAAAGAAATAAAATACTTCTAAGAAGATATTTCAGCAGTAATAATATTTTTAATAAAAATATAAAAAATGGACATACTCATTTTCTTTATAATAAAATAAGAAATAATTTAGTCTTAAAAAAATATGTTAGTAGTAGTATTTTTGATGTATTTGATAAAATAAAAGATTCTAATAATAAAGAACATGACGAATCAACAGATGAAAATGTGAATAAAAAAAGAAAACCATCTAAAAAAGTATTAAAACTTGTAGATGAAATTTTAAATTTAACTTTAATAGAAGCAGCTGATTTATGTGATTTATGTCAAGAAAAATTAGAAGGAAATCAAAAATTTAATAATTCCTTTTTTATTAATAGAAATCCTTTTCCTCATCCATCTAATTTTTTTGGTGCTAATCAAAATATGTTCCCACCACCTACTGCACAAAATGCGATGAATTTAAATCCTAATGTTGTAAATGATCATACTGCATGTACTACAGATTCTACACTTGATAGTAAAGAAGAAAAATCAGAAAAAAAAAAAAATGAAGACAAAAAAAATACCAAAAGTACATTCAATGTAAAACTAGAAAAATTTGACGTAAAAAATAAAATTAATACGATTAAAGAAATTAGAAAAATTACTAACGTAGGATTAAAGGAAGCAAAGGATATGGTAGAAAGTGCTCCCTTCTACATACAAAAGAGTACGTCCAAATATTTACATTTTACATATGTATTTATATATATATATATACAATTTATTATTTATTATTTTTTTTTTTTTAGATGTACCTTCCGAAAAAGCCGAAGAAATGAAAAAAAGTTTTGAACAACTAGGTGCAACAATAATTTTGGAATAAAAAAAGAAAAAACAGTTTCTTTAAAAAAGTTAAAGAATCTATGTACAAACATATATATATATATATATATATATATATTTATTTATTTATTTATTTGTATATATTTGTTTTATAAAAAATTATATTATGGAGGTTTTTTTTTTTTTCTTTTTAAAGTTAATTTTTAATATATATATATATATATATATATAAAGAAAAAGAAAAAGGCTTTAAAAAATGTTATTTTGAAAAAAAAAATTAAAATATACAATTTTTTTTTTAAAATAAAAACTATACATGTAAATATGGATTATGATACTAAAAATTAAAATGTATTTTATTTTATTTATTTTTTTTTATTTTATTTTATTTTATTTTTTTTGTCCTTTTATTATTTTAAAATATTATATATATATATATATATATAATATAAAGTTTATATAAAAATCATTTAAAAATTGAAATATATCATATATTCGGTACACATATATATAAAGAGGATAAAAGTGTGTACACGCAAAAGTGATACTTAAGATATAAAATTTATTATTTTTTTGTTTGTAAAACATTTTCTAAATAAATTATAGCATAAAGGTAATTTAAAATATTAAACTTGTTAAAAATAAAGACACATACAAATATATATACATATATATATATATATATATATATATATTTATATTTTTATATTTGTGTCATGTCCAAAAAGAAACCCTTTTGATATGAACAATTATAATTATTATCTTTGTGAATGTTTCACTATATTTTTATATTTAATTTATATTATATAGTTACATACTACTATTTTCTTCATTATTATATTATTATGAAGAAGTATTTATATATATTTCTTAAAATATATATTATATCACTTCATGTACATCAACATTTTATTTCTACTCATTTGCTTTTCTTTTACCACACACACACACATATATATATATACATATATTAAATTATTTCCTTGCTAGTGCAGGTAATTTTCTTCTTTTTCCTGACTGTTCATGCAACTTTGCTCAATTTCATTTTTGGTTTCACATAAAATATCATTGGATAATAATACAGTTTTTTTTTCAAATTGGTTTAATTTATTTTCTGAAGAATTGGAAAGTTTAAAATTTTGTATATTATCAATATGAATAATATTACTATCTACACTACTAAAAGAACTACGTGTTTTTAAAAATACTGTTTCAAAATTGTTTTCATCCTTTACGTTTTTATGAATAAGAGGGATGTTATTTGGTGACATATCATTATTTTGATTATTTTGATAATTTTGATAATTTTGATTATTTTGATTATTTTCATAATTTTGATTATTTTGATTATTTTCATTTTCTTCGTTTTGTTCATGGTTCTCATTTAAAGCAATATCCCCATTTTCACTTAAACAATTAATCTCCTTGGACAGGCGACGATCACCGTTTCCTTGAACGAAGTGATCATCAGTAATTTCATATTTATTTCTATATCCTTTTATAAGAGGGAAATGTTTTTCTAAATAATTTCTTACACATATATCATCAATATTTGTAAAACTGATGGTATATATATTTTCTAACATTTGTTTATGTTTATTCATTACTTTTAAGATATATAAAAAATTATTAATTAACATATTTATTTCAGAATGGCTATTCATTGTATTTTTTACATTTAAATTACTTAATTTATTTCTTAATAAAGTAAACATATTTCGAATACTATTTGGATTAATGATTTCATATTTTGCTCTTTTATTACAACATAATGTAGTTACATCATTTGTTGTTACATCTCCATTTTGTGTATTTGCTTTATTATCATCTCTTATGTCTATATTATTTGTATATTCTTTTAATTTATTATCTTCAAGTTTATTATAATTATCTAATTGTTGTATCCATGTTTTACGTTTTCTTCCTTTTCTCTTTGGTTCTTTTAACTGAGATAAAATATGTTCATTCGTAATATTTTTGTGGATCATTTTACTTCCTTTTTTCCTTCCCCTCTTTTTTGCTGGTTCCATTATTTGTGCAGATATTTCTTCTTCTTTTTTTATATTGTTAATCATCATCTCATTATTATTTTCATTTTTCAGTTCTAACATATTCATTGTATTGCTTATTACTGATTTGTTAGTTATTTCTTCTTCATCCATATTTTCCAAATTATTATTTTCATCCGATTCGTCATTTAATTTGTTTATGTTTTCTTCCATTTCTTTATTATTTATTGCCTCGCCTACTCCCTGGACCTGGTATTGATATGGGTAATGACATTGGTATTGAAATTGATATTGATGGTGGTTTTGATTTTGATATTGATACTGATCGTGGGTTTGAAGTTGGTCTAGCTTATTTTCTTGATTTTGACCTTGATTTTTATTTTGATCTTGAAGTTGGTCTTGCTTATTATCTTGATTTTGAAGTTGTTCTATCTTATTATCTTGATTTTGAAGTTGATCTAGCTTATTATCTTGATTTTGAAGTTGGTCTTGCCTATGATCTTGATTTTGAAGTTGTTCTATCTTATTATCTTGATTTTGAAGTTGGTCTAGCTTATTTTCTTGATTTTGACCTTGAATTTGACCTTGATTTTTATTTTGATCTTGAAGTTGGTCTTGCTTATAATATGTATTTTGAAGTTGATCCCCAGTTTGATCTTTTTCATTATTATTATTATTATTATATACTACATTTTTTATTTGTTCCTCTTTTTTTATCTCCAACATGCTCTTATTTTCACTTTTCCCTTTCTCTTCTACCTGATTGTTCATAATTACTGTACCTTTATTATTTTCGATATTATTTCCCCCATTTTTAATTTCTGATGTTTTTTTTTTCTTTAAAAAGGAAGATCCAATATTCATTAAGAAGCTAGTATATGATCTATTGACACTATCATGCATATTTTTATCTATGCTGGGTTTGTTATTTCTTAAAATCATTTCTACAATGTTCTTATTTAGAGTAATATTATTACTATCACTTATATTATTTCCTGATATATCATTTGCTTCATTATGAGGTTGCATCATCTCTTTTATATTTTCACTACTCTTTGAATGGTTATATGAAATTCGCTTGGAAAATTCACCATTCAAATTATTACCTGCATTGTTAATGTTATTATTCATATGGTTTGTATTATTATCCATATAATTCAAGTTGCTAACCATATGGTTCAAATTATGAACCATATTATTATCTATATGGTTCACATTATTCATATTGTTCATATGGTTCATATTGTTCATATTGTTCACATTATTCATATTATTCATATTGTTCACATTATTCATATTATTCATATTGTTCACATTATTCATATTATTCATATTATTCATATTATTCATATTGTTCATATTATTCATATTGACCATATTATTCATATTATTCATATTGACCATATTATTCATATTATTCATATTGACCATATTATTCATATTGTCAGTATTATCCATATTAGGATTTCCCTTCAAACCTAAAGAAACAGTATTAAAACGGTTTATACTTTTTAAATTAATTGTTTTAGCTCTCCTACGAGGTGCTTTTTTTTTCCCCACTTCATTCATACCCTTTTGAATTTCTGGCATATTTAATTTATATTCATTTATCATATGACCATTCTTCATTAAGTCATAATTACTATGCTTGCCGATAAGATTCATATTACCTTTTATAACATTTTTATCATACATATTATTATATGCAGATCCTAACATTTCATTATAATTCGTAAGTGTATTTTTTTCAAGAAAAATATCATTAGGGTTATAAGATAGATCGTCTAAATTCTGGTTATTTATTACACTTCCACGATGTATACCCTGAACAATATTATTATTAATAATACTGTGATTATTATTATTATTGTTGTTAAGATCATTATTGTTATTGTTATTATTGTTATTATTGTTATTATTGTTATTATTGTTGTTATTGTTATTATTGTTATTATTGTTATTAATATTATTATTATCAATATGCCTTGGACCTTCATTTAATAAGATGTTTTTATTATTACAAGCTTGTTGTGCCATCCAACTTTGATTTTCATAGTTTACATAAGCTTTTGAATTATGCATGTTTGTATTATTCATATACATATTAACTGGTATTGTAAGATTTCTATTAGATTTTATATAAGAACTACTTTTACTTTTATTCAATGTATTTAAACAACCACCCTTATCATTTATATTATTATTATTTGAAATGTTTTTATTATTTAATGTACCCTCAAAATTATAATTCTCATTCATGCTACCTTCAATATTCATTATATTATTATCATTAACATAATTATTCATAAGTTTATTGTTATTTATATCTTTCATTAAACCCATGATATTCATTTGGGGGTTTACATTAAACATATTGTTCACATTATTGATATTATTCACATTATTAATATTATTCATATTATTCATATTATTCATATTATTCATATTATTCATATTATTCATATTGTTCATATTGTTCATATTGATTACACTACTCTTGTTATTCGCATTATTCATTTTATTAATATTATTTATATTAATGGTACTATTTTTCTTGGCCCTTCCTCTTTTGGAAATTTTCTTATTATTATTATTTAAAATACTTGTATTATTCATATTATTCATATTATTCATATTGTTAATATTGTTAATATTATTCATATTATTCATATTATTCATATTTTTCAGATCATTATCCAAACGATCATGTTTAATTACCTTATCAACGTTTCCCATCGGAACATTACTATGTGCAGCACTCTGATTATTTTCAAATATCGCTCGCGCATTTACACTCCCAGAATTGTTATTAATTTTTACGTTATTACTTTTTTTTCTATTCGTACTTCCCTTGCCTTTCATTACATTCGTATTTTCATTATAATTTTTCAGATTATTCATATAAGGAATATGTGATATACTATTAATGCGCTGTACATTGTTAAAATTTTTCATCTCATCATTCATACCATTAAAATGGTTCTCGTTCTGCATATTTACATTTTTATTTAATACATGCATTTCATTCAATGGGTCATGCAAAGAATTAATGTCACTTACATTATTGACTACACTTAATCTATTCATATTATTTGAATTGTCCAAATGCGCTGTATTATTAAAATTGGACACATGATTAACGTTGTGAGATATCCCATTATTAACCTGAGTTATATTATTAAAACGTGATGAACTATTAAATTGAGGAATACTGTTATATTGATATGCATGGTTAAAATTAGCTAGATTTTTCATATTATTCATATCCATGTTATTCACGTTTATATTATTCATGTTTATATTATTCATGTTTATATTATTCATGTTTATATTATTCATGTTCATAGTGTTCATGTCCATATTATTCATATTCATATTATTCATGTTCATATTATTCATGTTTATATTATTCATGTCCATATTATTCATGCTCATACTATTCATGTTCATATTATTCATATTATTCATATTATTCATATTATTCATGTCCATATTATTCATATTATTCATGCTCATACTATTCATGTCCATATTATTCACATAATTAAAATTATGCAATTCACTTATAGTACTTACACTATTTACATTGTTGGATAAGTTTGCATTGTTTTCCAGGTTCCCATTTTTTCCATTAGTCATATTTGGAATGAAAGGATGCATGTTTTGCATGTTGTATAAATGATTGAATTTATTTATAGATTCTACGTTTTTGTTTATATTACTATTATTATTAATATTTTTATCTACACTTTGGTTGTTAAAATTGTTGATGATATTATTATTTACATATATACCTTGTTCGTTTTCATTTCTTGTAATATTAAGAAAGCTATTATCAGGGTTATTATAAAAAGTATTATTTACAATATTCATATTATTATTAAAGTTATTTTCCTTCATTGTATTATTAATTTTATTATTTGTAGTTGAATGATAAAAATAGTTTTGATCATCTGTCGTCATATTAATATTATTATTTAATGGTATCATATTATTATTTAAGTTCTTTTTATCCATATTATTATATGCTGCCATATGAACATTCTGATGATTTTTCGATATATTTATTTTATCACTGTTCATATAATGTAATTCTTTATTTATATAAGCATCTTGTAAATTATTTGTATTATTATTTATATTAGACATGTGTCCAGAATTAATAGAATTATACATTTCATAATTCATATCATTCCTTCTATTTACTAAAAAATTATTTTGAGCCTCATTTGACATGTTTAGGTATGCATTCAAATTTAAATTATTATTCAAAGAATATTCATCAAAACGTTCATTATTTTTATGTGTATTCATTTTGTAAAGTATAATATACACATATATGGATAATGCGTTTTGTGATTCTTAAAAAGGAAATAAAATAAAATAAAATATAATAAAATATAATATAATAAAATAAAATATAATAAAATACAGGAAATAAAAGAAAGAAAGAAAAATAAAGTTAAAAAAAA
>NC_031482.1:358101-363973 GCF_001602025.1 Plasmodium gaboni | reverse complement strand
AAAAAAAAAAAAAAAAAAAAAAAAAAAAAAAAAAAAAAAAAAAAAAAAAAAAAAAAAAAAAAAAAAGGTAAAAAAAAAAAAAGATATAAAAAAAAAAAATGTATAAAAAAAAAAAGGGTATAAAAAAAAAAAAGGTATAAAAAAAATGTACATAAATATTGTATATTATATTATATATATAATATGAATATTCTTTTACATATTAAAAGAAAAAAAAAAATAGATCTTAATATATATAATTATCAAAAAAAGGAAATAATATAATATATATATATTCTATTATATATGTATTTATTATATGTTTTATTAAATGTGAACAGTAATATTAATATTTAAAACTAATTTTAAAATAAGAGATATTATAAAAAAAGGACTACTGGAAATATATATATATATAATATATATGATATATATAATATATATATTTTATATATATATAATTTTTTTTTTTTTTTTTTAAATATTCATTTATAAAAATATGAAGGTAGTATTTCCTAATTGCTTATAAATATTCATTATATAAAAAAATTATATATATGTGAACTAAATTTTTTTTTTTTTTTTTTTGAACATTCTGAATACAATATAATATATGTATAATATTATATATGTAACATTTTTATATGCCAGTAATTTTTTCAAATGCATATATTTTTTTATGTACATTTTTTTTTTCTTCAAATCAAGGATGGTTATAAAAAGATCATTTTTTTTCTTACTTTGACACACGAAATACTATATATATATATAAATATATATATATATATATGTATATATGTAATATTATATATATATATATATATTATATATATTTTATTAGATGCCAAAAAAAAATAAATAAATAAAATATTAAATAACAAAAAAATTAAACATTCCAAAAATCTTCGTTATACATACAATAAGTAATGGATATATATTTATAAATAAAATTATTTTTTTACACAAAAAGGAAAGATATATTTATTATATTATATTATATTATATTTATTAT
This sequence comes from Plasmodium gaboni, assembly GCF_001602025.1. Taxonomy (NCBI): domain Eukaryota; phylum Apicomplexa; class Aconoidasida; order Haemosporida; family Plasmodiidae; genus Plasmodium; species Plasmodium gaboni. The sequence continues at coordinate 362,982 of NC_031482.1, read as the reverse complement.
TGCATATATGTAAAATATCAAAGTAATACATGTTTCTTTTTTCTTATGTATTTATCATATGTATATGAAATTTATATTTTATAAATATATTTTATTTGGTATATAAAAATAGAAAGGTGAAAATTTATTTTTATTTAATAGTTAATATTTATTTTATTTACAATAAAAATGAAAATGTGAAATAAAAAATAATAAGTAAAATATAAAATATACAAATAAAAAATATATATGTATATATATATATATATATTATAATAATAAAAAAAAAAAATTGGTGTCATATAGTATTATTTTTATGGATCATTTAATTTTTTTTTTCTCAACGTATTATAAAATAATATGAAGATTCTTAAATAAATTTTATATATGCACAAAAAAAAAAAAAATTAGTAAATAAATAAATATATAAATATATATATATATATATATATATATATATATGTATGTATGTATTTATAACAAATTGAAACCTATTATGATATTCCGTTTTTATTTTTTTAAAAAAATATATATTAATATTTGTACATTATTTAAAGTGTAATATATATAAATGTAATTTCATTTTTTGAAAATATATTTATATATTCAAAACTTAAAAAGACATGTTTAAAATGAAACATTTTCTAGGTTCCTTTTTTTTGTTCTCTTTTTTCTTATTTATTGTTCCCTCTTATTTTTTGTGTTCCTTTCATTTGCTCTTGATTTTGCTTTTCTTTGAATATTCATTAGAACACGTATATATACAAGACCCCAAGGTGGTTAATATTATTCCTATCATGGTGTGTGTATTAAAATTTTCGGAGTTATAATATTTACTCATAAATGTTTGCACAGTAGATTTTACATTACCAAACATATTAAAAACAACATTATCTGTATAATGAATGCAAAGAAAAGAAGAGAAGGTAACAAATATGGAGGATATACCTTGAAATAAAAAAAAAAAAAAAAAAAAAAATATATATATATGTATAAAAAATATATTATCACACATATATATGTATGTATGTATATATGTGTGCCTTATGGACAGCATATATAAACATATATAAACATTTATAAATATATATAAATATATATAAACATATATAAATATATATAGATTCGTTTTGTTTTTGTTTACTTACATGATAAAAAAAGATAGAAAGTAAGTCGCTTATCCAAATTCACTAGGACAAGTATATCTCTTGTTATAAACAAATATATAAATAAAATAATTGAAGAATATATTAAATTGTAATATAACATGAGCATTTTATCTTTGTATATAATTAATTTCTCCTTTATCAAATTAAGGTGTATAGCCTGAATAATTGAAACGATGGTACCTACAAGGGAAATAAAATAAAAAATAATAATAAATAAATAAATAAATAAATAAATAAATAAGGAAATATTTCACATTCTTATTCTTTATAGGAAAAAAGAAATATTTATAATATGCATAAACATATGCATATATGAATAATATATATATATATATATGTACATATATATATATATTTATTTATTTATTTGTTTATTTTTGTTTACCGTATAATACAGAATTATAATTTGTATTTACGGCGTCGAGAGAAAAAATGAAAAATCCTATGGACACTATGATACATGATATTATCATTAAAAGATTAAATTTTATTTGTTTAAAAAAAAAGTAAGAAAAAAAAAAATTGAATGGTAATGTCATAGATCTGGCTAGCTGATAAAAAGATATGTTTGTATATTTTAAACATATATTTCCAAAAACTAATGTAAAATTAAATGTTATAATTAATGGCCATAACTCTTTTATTCCTTTATATAAAGAAATAATATATTCTTTAATATTTTTTTCATTTCTTTTTTTTTTTAAAAAAAATATATCTTTAAAAAAAAACATAAACATCAAACAAGATATATGTTGTACAAATATTAATAAAACACTATCTATAATATTTTCCATTAACACATATTTATTTATAAACACAGACGTTATGGATGATATTAAATACAAGCTTATACAAATAAACACAATCAAATTATTTCTCATTTTTCTTTTTTTTTTTTTTAAAAGGAACCTTTATATAATATATAATTCGATGGAGCTTTTAAAAAAATAGGGGATATATATAGTCACAAAAGTGAAAAAAGAAATATTTACACAATAATAATATAAAAAATAAATAAATAAATATATATATATATATATATATATATGTTTGTGTGTATCTTTTATTTATAACTAGTACATTCCTTTTTTTTATTTTTGACCTTACCCTGTAAGAAAATTTTGTATATTTAAAATTTTTTTTTTTTTTTTTTTTTTTTTTATGTGTATCTTTTAATAAATGAATAAAGAACAGAAGGTTCTTTCATCCTTTATCCTTTTGAGTGTCATTTTTAGAAAATAAGAAATATATAAAATAAATGACATATATAAATAATATATAAAATAAATGATATATATAAATAATATATTATGAAATATGCACAATGTACAAATATGAGGAACTTGGAAAGAATATCTTAAAAAATGACTTTTTTTTTTTAAATGTACATGTGAAATTATATATGATAGGGTAGAAAAAAAAAAAAAAAAATATATATATATCCATATATTATATATATATATATATATATATGTTATAATTTTATCATGTTATAGTTAATTTTCTTAATAGTGTTGTATTTATGTATTTATTATTTTTTCTTTTTCAGAAATGTACATATTGTGAAGTAGTTTATTTTTATTTTATTTTTTTTTTTTTGTTTCTCTTTTTGATTCATCATAAAATGACGCTTTAAAATAATATTAATTGGGGCAATGAAAAAATAAATAAAAATAACAAAAAATATATATTCCATATTATTTCTATGCTTTCCCTTTTTTAAAAATGTTCCGGGCAAAAACATGGTAAGCTACCTGAAAAAAAATTTATACATCCATAATAAAATATATGTATATATATATATATATATATATATATATATGTATATACTTTCTCTTTTTGTAGATTGGGTTATTTCGCAAGGTAACAATTTTTAGGAGGACATTTTGTAGTGTATCTATGTCATATGATATAAATAAAAAGTATGGAATTATGAAAAAGAATAATATATTTGAGTATTTATATTGTCACACATAAGAATGTGAAAAAAAAAAAAAAAAATTATAAAATAATATACATATGAACAGACACACATATATACACATATATATATACACATATATATATACATATATATATATATATATACATATATACACATATATATATACACATATATATATACACACATATATATACATATATATATTCATATATCTTATTTGTTGTAGCATCCTTTATAGTGATGAAGATTATCTTGTTGTTAATAAAAAATATGGAATGTTTACCTACGAAACGTCAAGAAATAAAGAAAGTGTTATGAACAATTTAATGTTGTTAAATGAAGATGAAAAAAAAGAATGGAATATATTATACAAATTGTATAGTCAAATTAGTGGTTGTATTTTAATATGTAAAAATAGAATTATAAAATATAATTCTTATGAAAATATATTTTTAGCTTTAGTTTATGGTAAGATTGAAAATATGAAGAATATGAAAGAAAAAAATTATTATTATAACGAAATAAAATTATATTTAAAATATTTACCAGAATCTAATATAATGATTACAACAAATAATTATGAAGATATAAATAAAATGAAATGTTTAAAATATGAAGTTGTAAATAATAATATTTGTTATCAAAAACATAATTTCAGTCTTTTAAAATTGTATATAAATGCATGTAACTCACAATATATTAAACCATTATTATATTATTCGTTACATACGTGTATAGTAGGAGATAATGAATATATAAATGTGCATAAAAAAATTAAAAAAAAAAATGAAAAAAAAAATGAAAAAAAAAATGAAAATTTTATTATAAAAAAAGAACCTTATCTATTATTTAATAATAATGATGATGGTGAGGTACAAAATATTATCAAAAGTAGAAAATTTTTATTAAACAAATTAAATAAAGAAAAAGAAGGAAACCAATTAAAATTACATTTACATTGTCTTAATGTTACTTTTCAATACAAATGTAATAAAATAAAATCTATATTTGCACCTGTACCCTCACATTTTAAAGATACCTTACATATTTTAGGTGCTACCAATATAATTAAAAATATGGAAAATATACAAATATTAAAAAATGATAATTTAATGGAAAATCAAAACAAACAAAACAAAATGGAACTCTTAAAAAAGAAAAAGAATAACATAGACGAAAAATCTATACATATCAAAAAAAAACAGGAACATAAAAAAGAAGAAGTAAAATATTATGACTACATGCAAGATAAAGAATTCTGTGAAAAACAAAATGATGACTTATTAAAAGATATATATTATAATAAAGAGGATAATCAAAAAATTAAAATTGATAAAGATTTAAATATTATCGAAACTGTTGATACATATAATTATATAAATGACGATGATATGTATGTTGATAGGAACACATCCCAAAAAAAAATTACAAAAAGGAGGGGTATCTTATCAAAGGATTTTAATAAACTATCAAAAAGGGATGCACCTATATTCTTCACAGATATTGAATAAGAAAAATAAAATTATACATATATTTATATATATATATATATAATATATATATTTATAAAATATATATGCTACCTATTTGTTAATAATAAAAGTTCATATTATAAACATTTTTTCTTTTAATTTTTAAAAAAAAAAAAAATAAGATTGGGATATAATGATAAAAACACAAGATTTAAATAAATATATTCATACATGTAAATTATAAGGGCATACATACATATATATATATATATATATATATATATATATATATATATATATATATATGTATATGTAC
>NC_031482.1:350196-357801 GCF_001602025.1 Plasmodium gaboni | reverse complement strand
AAAAAAAAAAAAAAAAAAAAAAAAAAAAAAAAAAAAAAAAAAAAAAAAAAAAAAAAAAAAAAAAAAAAAAAAAATAAAATAAAAAATAAAAAAATAAATTAATTTTTATTTTTATTTTTTTTTTTTTTTTTTTTTTTTTTTTTTTTTTTTTTTTTTAATAAATGATAAATCTATTTATATAGTATGTTCATTTTAATTTTAAAATTCTGCATGACCAGGATATCTAGGGAATGGTATGGTATCCTTTATATTATCAACTCCTGTTACTAACATAATTAATCTTTCAAAACCTAAACCAAATCCTGCATGTGGATGTGATCCATATTGTCTTAGTTGTCGATACCACCAATAACTATCTATATTTAGATTTTTTTCTTTTATCATTTTATCTAATCGTTCTAAATTATCTTCTCTTTGCGATCCACCAATGACTTCCCCAATTTTAGGTACAAGAACATCCATAGCAGCAACTGTTTTATTATCATCATTTAATTTCATATAGAATGCTTTTAGATCTTTTGGATAATTATATACAATAACAGGTTTTTTAAATATTTTTTCAGCTATAAATCTTTCATGTTCTGATTGTAAATCCATTCCCCATTCAACTTTAACTTCGAATGAATCTGAATAATTTTTTAAAATATCTATAGCATTAGTATAAGTAATTTTGGCAAAATCTTCATTTAATATATTTTTTAATCTATTGATTAAATTGGGTTCTACATTTTCTTCAAAATAATATATATCATGAAAATTATTATTTAGTACATAATCGATACAATATTTTATATAAGCTTCAGCTAATTCCATATTATCGAATAAATCTGCAAAAGCGATTTCGGGTTCTATCATCCAAAATTCAGCTAGATGTCTAGATGTATGAGAATTTTCAGCTCTGAATGTGGGTCCAAAGGTATATACATCTCCCATAGATGAACATAAATTTTCTAATGACAATTGTCCACTTACTGTTAAAAAAGCTTGTTTACTAAAAAAATCTTTTTTATAATCAATAAGATAACTCTCTTCATGTTGTTGAGATGAAATTTTATTATTATTATTATTATTGTTGTTGCTATTATTACATGTATTATTATTTGTAGTATCATTTACATTATCCTTTTTTGCATTTTTATCATTAAGAGTATCTTCACGTTTTTCCTTTTTCTTATTTTTGAGATTAACCTTTGGTATTGTACGAATATCACCACTTTCATTTAAAAGAGTAGTGACTGTAAACATTTCTCCTCCTCCTTCACAATCTGAAGTAGTTATAAGTGGTGTATGAATATATAAGAATCCTCTACTTTGAAAAAATAAATGTGTAGCAATAGACAAAGAGTTTCTAATTCTAATTACTGAACTAATAAAATAACTTCTAGGTCTTAGATGTGCTACTTCTCTAAGAAATTCTTTCCCGTGATTTTTTTTAGATAAAGGATATTTTTGAGGATCTAAATTTTCACCATATATTTCAAAATTATGAATATCATTATTATTTAATGCTAATTCTACATTTTCTTTTAATAAACCCTTTTTATTATTATCATTCTGAACAGGTGATATAATTAATTCACCTGTAAAACGAAAACAACAACCTGCTCCACATTTTAATAATTTCTCATAATTTTCTATACACTGATTTACAACAATCTGTAAATTTAAATGACATGATCCATCATTTAAATTCACAAAACAAAATCTTCCACCTCCTTGTTTACGTATAGCTTTACTCCAACCACATACTGTAATTATTTTGCCAATATAATTATTTTCTACTTTAGCATTATTATTATATTCTTTTTCGCTTCTTGGAACATTTAATACATTACATATTTTTACTCTTCCTCGACTACCTCTCTCACCTATATGTAACAAATCTACCTGTGGTTTTAATAACCCTTCAGTCATTGGTTTTAATTTCTTCATTTCCATTTCCTTCTCATTCTCCACCTGATACTCTTTTGCCTTTTGTAGTATTTCCTCATTCACAATAATATCGTCTTTCTCACACATTATGAAAAAAAAAAAAAAAAAAAAAAAAAAAAAAAAAAAAAAAATATATATATATATATATATATATATATTGTATATATTTTATTATTGGGGGAATTATAGCAATATTATATATATTATTATATATATATTATTATATATATATTATTATATATATATTCTTATATATATATATTATTATATATATATTATTATATATATATTATTATATATATATTATTATATATATATTCTTATATATATATTCTTATATATATAATATATTTTTAACAAAATGCTAATATAATTATTTTTTTTAAGGGAAATGTATTCTTTTTATATATTTTATTATAATATTAATAATTTTATAATATTATAATTTCCTATTATTTAAATCAATCTCACTACATAAATTAAAATAATTATATAATATATATAATATATATATTTATATTAATTTTTTTAATAAGTATATAGAAATGTAAAACAAAATAAATATTATTTCATATATTTATTTGTTATATATTTTTATGTAAAAATATATATAAAAAAATAAAAATATATATTATAAATAAAATATATTATATATATATGCATATATTTTTATGGTGATAATATAAAATAAAATATGACTATTTAAGAATATATCATATTATTATATATAATATTTTCAATATGTACCTATTTTATAAGAATATTAAAAATATATATTTTTTTTTTTTTTTTTTAATGCATATATATAATATATATATTATATGTATATATTATATATATTACAATATGAATAAAATATATAGGGGAATAATTTATTATGTATATTTTTTTAACTATTCTAATATATATTATAATATTTTTTTTTTAATGAAATATAGAAAATTAAAAATAAAAAATGCTACATGCATATATCAATATATCATTTAATAAAATATATATAATAGTGAAAAATGTTTATATTATATGAACTACTTTTCATTTTTAAATAGGTACCAATTTTATAATATACAAATAATATATATATGTTATATATATATGTATAATATATATATATATATATATTTTTTTTTTTTTTTTTTTTTTTTTTTAAAGAAATACCCCTATTTTTACCCAGTGTATTCATAATACACGCTCATCTATCATTCTTTTACAAACCCTTTCTTTAATATTTTGAAAACACATTTTAATATCTTTTTATTATACTTTAAATATATCTCTGCATAAGAATACAAAATTGGTGTTATTTATAATTTTAAAATGTACAAAGAGGAAAAGTTCTTTTTTTTATTTTTTTTTTCCTTAACGGCCACAAAAAAAAAAAAAAAAAAAATTAATATAATAATATATCTTAGTAATTTAAAAAATAAGCGAATTATATAATATATAAACAAATGAGCAAAAAGAAAACTTTAAAATAATACAATTATAAATTGACAAATAAAAAAAAAAAAAAAAAAAATTAATTATTTAAATGGTATATATCTATATATGTATATATATATATATATATGTATGTATGTTTATATCTTTAAATAATTTACAATTAAGCATGTATATAATTGTACATAATTATAACGTAATTATATAAAAATTGAATAACTACATAAATATTTACATATATATTTACATATATATATATATATATATATATATGTATGTATGTGTGTGTATGTATTTATTTATTTTGATTTATATTCACTTCTTCGTTTTAATATTTATACCCTCTTGCGACAAGTAGCCTTTGTTTTTGGCTAGTCAAAAAAAAAACTGGTGTAATCCTCCTTTGGGATATCTGTAACATTATACAACAAATCAAAATATTCAGACCAGAATAAAAAAGATTTTCGCTTATGCCTATTTTTATGTAAACATGAATGCAATATATATCTTAACTGGTCTGGGATATTTTTATCTGTTACAATTAATTTTTTATTAGCATATCCAACATGAGCAATAATATCTAAAGGGTTTTTTATCTCACTAAAAGGAATTTTTCTATGAATCATTTCCCATAAAATGACTCCAAAAGAATATATATCAGCTTCTTTTGTATATCCTTCACTTCTTAATACTTCAGGGGCTGTCCAATGATATGTACCTACAATACCTAGATATTTAGGCTTGTTATATTTATTAAATACAGATAATCCAAAGTCACATATTTTAATATCTCTTGTTATAGACATTAAAATGTTTGAAGATTTTAAATCACAATGCATAATACCTTTATTATGCAGAAAGGACATAAATGCTATTATATCTTTAGATATTTTAATTATATCTTGTAATTTAATATTTACTTTATATCTATGTAAGATATCAAATAAAGTTCCATATTGAACATATTCTAATAATATAGCTCTTGGATTATTTAAAGCTCCTAAAAATAATGTTACATTTGGATGTCTTAAATTAGATACAATAAATAATTCTGTAAAATATTCTAATATATTTTTTTTTTTATTTAAAAATATTTTTAATGCTGTATTATTAATACTATAATGTATATCAAAAACTTTATTTATTCTTAATATATTTTTATTACCATATATACATCTATATACATTACTATAACCTCCTCTACCTATTAAATTTAAAATATGTAATTGGTTTTTCTTTAAAATAAAATGTTCATTTATTTTTTCATTTAATATATTATTACTTTTCTTCTTATATTTATATTTTTCTCTTAATCTTAATAAATATTGTACACACAAATATATATATTTTCTCATTATTTTATTTTCTATTTTCATTTCTTTTAATAACTTCTTATCAATATATTTTAAACAATAACCATCCAAACGATGATTGATAAAAATCTCTAATATTTCTTTTGGTATCCCTACCAAAAAAAAAAATAAATTTAATTCATAAATGTTCCAGTATATATAATTCTGAGCTTGAAATAATTTTTTTTTTTTTTTTTTTTTTTTTTCTTTATTTCTTAAAAATAATGGAAATGTATCATGTTTTAACTTGTCATAATTTTTTTTTTCACCCTCTTCATCCATAGGAGGTTTTAAAACAAATACATTATCCAAAAAATTATCATTAAAAATGTAATTATTAAATAACAAGTTCTTATCACGTTGTTTTAATTTTTTATGTATGTTACATTTGAAGTTTTCCTTTATTTTTTTTTCATGTTTATTTATTTTAAAAGAGGAGCACGTTCTTTTCGATTTTATACACACACATGTATTATTACATAGCTTATCATTATATAACTTCTTTTTATTTTTAATTGTAGAAGAATATTCACTATTATCCCTTTTTTTAATCTTTTTCTTTTTATTTTCATAAAAATTATTACTACCACTATATATATTCATATGATAAGAATTCGCGTTGTCTGTATTACTTTTAGTGGAAAAAGTATTACTACAACTATTTATATCATCTACAATCGTTTCTCTTTTGTTTGGTATGATATTATATGGCATATCATTTGTTCTTATATGATTAATTATCTTATCAGTATAAATAATTTCATCATTTTTTTTGTGTATAATAATATTTTCATCTTCCTTCTTTTCAGTACTGTTATTAAAAAATTTATATATACCTTTTTCTTTAAAAAAAAATGGTACTTTTAATTTATCTTTTTTTATTTTATCCTTTTGATAGTTATAAATAATATCATCCTTACCACTTTCTAAATTATAACATTTGTTATATGCATTTTTAAATAATACAAATTCTTCAATATCATTATGTTTTTTTCGTCTTTTTAAAAAAAAAGGTATTTCAATATTCCTGTTCTTTTCTTTATTTTCATAATCATAGATTGAATTATTATGAGAAAACTCTACTTCTTCATAAATCATACTTTTTAAGTTGTAAAAATATTCTTTCTTTTTGTTATTATTAATCATTGTATAATGTTCTTCTTTTTTTTTCATATTTTCTATCATATTATATTTTGTTTTTATTTCATCTGAAACAAATAAATAGCCATTTTTTTTTTCATCACTTCTGGTAGATGTATTTTTGTTTTTTTTTTCATCACTGTTGGTAGATGTATTTTTGTTTTTTTTTTCATCACTGCTTATAGATGTATGTTTATTTTTTTTTTCATCACTGCTTGTAGATGTATGCTTATTTTTTTTTTCACCACTGCTTGTAGATGTATGCTTATTATTTTCTTTCCTTTTGTTATAAATTATCATATTTTCATGTCCTTCATGTCTACAAATTGTTTTCATGTGTCCGTTTTCATGTTGTGTTTTATTTCCCGCCTGTTCTATTTTATGTAATTCTTCCTTGAAAATATTATATATATTATTATTTCTATTAATACTATAATTTTTATAAGTATGTATTATATCCTCTATTTGAGTGTTTTTCCTATTTGTATGTGTGACGAAAAAAAGTTCCTTTAGACATTTTAAAAAAGTGATTTTGTCATGAACATTTTCTTGTTTCTTTTTCATTTTGTGTGTTATATGATTATAAAAATTTATAAATTCCAAAAGTTTGTTTTTATATTCTTTTTGTAAAAATAAATAAATTTTTTTTTTATTATGTATATTATAATAATGTTTAATGTCTATATTTTTCATGTTCATATATTTTTTATCATTTGAAAATAAAACGTCGACGTATATAATTTTGTTTTTATAAAATATACAACTATATATAAAGTAATTGTTATAATTAATTAAAATACCTTTCCCGTGTTTTTTCCCTTTTTTATAACTACCTATATAAATATATCTATTTTCATGGATGCAGATATTTCCTTTGACAAATTCGTTTTCACTACTACAATGGAAGTTTAATTGATCATCACAATTAATATTGTTATTATTAATATTATAGTAAGCATTACTATTATTTACATCCTTATAATGAATTTTATCTTTTCCATACATTCCATTTTCAACTTTATTCCTATACGTATGACCACATAAACAACATAATAATTCTAACCCAAATAAATATTTTTCATCATTTTTAAATAAACCTTCATATTTATTTCCGTTATTATTTATTTGTAAACCCCATCCATTCTTTTGTCCATTTTCTATTTTGCCGATATAAACTCCCCTGGAACTTCTTATATAAGAAACCTTATTACATGTTATTCTTTTTCCCATATCATTTTTTTTAAAAGGGCATGTTAAAAATATATACACATATAAATAAATAAATACAAATATAAATATGTATATATTTATATATATATGATATATGTGTATATATTTATTTGGTAACAATATATATGTAAAAAAGGTATATATGAATATTATCACGTATGTATATTACACACAAACATATTATTCATTATATATATATAATATATATATATATATTTTTATTTTAACATTTGTAGATAATGAAATGTAAACATTATTTTATTTATATTATTTTAAAAAAAAAAAAAAGTATAAAAAGAATGAAGCATATAAAATTATTTAACAATTTTTTTTTTTTTTTTTTTTTTTTTTTTTAAAAAAAAAAAAAATTATTAAAATTTTTAAAAAATTTTTAAAAAAAAAAAAAAAAAAAAAAAAAAAAAAAAAAAAAAAAAAAAAAAAAAAAAAAAAAAAAAAAAAAAAAAAAAAAAAAAAAAAAAAAAAAAAAAAAAAAAAAAAAAAAAAAAAAAAA
>NC_031482.1:340434-349896 GCF_001602025.1 Plasmodium gaboni | reverse complement strand
AAAATATATTTTTTTATTAAAAATTTTAAAAAAAAAAAAATAAAAAATTATTTTTTTTTATTCATTTAAAAAAAAAAAAATAATAAATAATTAATATCAAAGCATTAATATTTAAACAATTTTTTTTTTTTTTTTTTTTTTTTTTTTTGAATAAAGCTCAAATGTGTTCATATTTTTATAAAATTTCTGACAGTAAAAAAAAAAATAAAGCAAATCACGAAAATGTATTAATGGCAACATATATAATATATGACACTTTATAAACTTAAAAAAAAAAAAAAAAAAAAATTAAAGAAATATATAGATAATGAAAAAAGTGTTTACATTTTTGATCATAAAAAATGAAATAATATATCTGTAATCTTACTATTGAAAAAGGAAAAATTTATGTATAAACGAATAAAATATAAAAATCGTAAAAAGGAGGTTATAAGGAGAAGAAAATTAAAACACATAACCATTAATATATATATATATATATAATATATGTATGTATTTTGGGTCCAATTTTTTTCGACGAACCTTAGAAAATATAAAGGTAATTATTTTTTTATGTAATAAATTAACATTATGAAGAATATTAAAAACATAAAATTAATAATATATATATATATATATAATTTAATTATTTTTTTAAGTTTATGGTGAAAAAAATAATGTTCTCATATAATAGCAAATATTATAATATTCTTTTTTTTTTTTAAACCAAATAGGTTCAGAAAAAGTATCCATAACATTTTGCTTTTTTATATTTCTTCTGTAAGTGTTCAGAAAAAACAACAAACATATCAGCAAAATAATATAAAAGTTTAGCACTTAAAGATAAAGAATAAACTCTGCATATACTTTCTATATAAACAATTTTAATTTTTTTTAGAAAGATATATTTTCGAAATATCAATGAATATACGACGGGTACACATACACCTGGACCATTAACTATAATTACTTTCATATTATTCATTTTATATGTTAAAAAAATACAATATAAAAATGAATAAATTAATTTTATAAAAGACAAACAATAGGAATCTCCAACATTTCGACATCTTGGTATTACAAAAAAATTCTTTTGATAATTTACTAATTCATTTTCTGTTTTTATTTTACTTAAATTGTCATTATGTGAATAAAAGAAATTAAAAACAATATTTCTATTTTTTATATGTTTAAGTATTTGAATCATTTCATAAGTATGACCTCCAGATCCAAGTACTACCCCGATTTCAACTATTTCATTTTCCTCCTTATTTTTATATGTATAATTACTTTTCAAAAATATATTTATAACAAACCATAAGAATACTAATGCATTCACAATACAAAGAAAAAGAAATACCATTTTCTTTTTTAAAATATCTTCTTTTTCTCACGAGCTATAAATTATTATAATATATATATATATATATATATATATTACATATGTTTTACATATTGTTTAATGTGTGCTTCCCATAGTTTCTTTTAGGTATCTTATGAAATAAAATAAAAAAAAAATAAAATAATAATAATATACGTGATTATACATTTTAAATATATGTATATATTAATAATTACTGTGTATCCAAAATATGCAATTTTTATTATTTTCTTTATTTTTTTAAAAAAAATATTCAATACACCTCTAGCATATTCAAGAAGTTCAAGCTTTTTATTGTTCATTTGAGGAAAAAAAAGAGAATTTTTTTTATTTTTTTTATCTTCATATAAACCTTAATTATTTTTTGAGAGTGCAATAAATTATTTCAAATGTTGCACTAAAAACAAAAATGTACCTTTGTACATAAAAAAAAATATATATATATATATATATGTGATATTTTTTATTTTATTTTTTTTTGCTTTAACTGTTAAGAATTTAAATATACTTAATTTAAGAAACAAATATATTTTATATATATATATAATATGTTAAAATTAAAAGTGTCACGAAAAAGATATATACACATATATATGTATAGGAAATAAAAAAAAATCGATAGACAATTTGCTCATTTTGTAAAGCACATAAAAATAATACTTATTATCATACACATCGTATAAATAAAAAGGAACAAAAAAAAAAAAAAAAAAAAAATTAACATATACATAGAACTACTCATCATATTATTTATATGTATTTGAAATAAGTATAAAGTTTATTTTACTATTATGGAAAAATATTTCCATTAAAAAGTAAGGATGATAGAATTATAAGAGAAAAAAAAATTATATGTGCAACAAAAAATAAATTACATATAAATGAATAAATAAATAAATAAATATATATATATATATATATATATATATATGTTTCATTTATATATATATTTTTTTTTTTTTTTTTTTTTATCTATCTACTGTCACGATGGCACTTTTTTTTCCGAGATTATGATCTAACATGTTGGGTACCTTCTTGGTATGTGTGTTAAGACCAAAATAGTTTTCAGCTATATATAAATCTTGATAATTAAAATAATGAAAATTTTTTCTTCTTAATTTTTTTCTACAATAATAATATATAATATATTTATAAATAAGATCGTGCATAGTATAATTTTTGAAAAGATACAAATTTCTATATGAGATAAAATCTATCGTTTTTATATTATAATACATACTTGAGGTAGTACAGTTGATAGATATATTTTCAAAAATTTTATTTAATATAAAATGATTAATTATTTTAAAATCTATAATTGATGAATTATGTAAACTAATAACAAAATGTAAATTTTTATAATATATATTTTTTATATCATTTTGACATGATAAATTAAACCAGAATTCATCTAATATATGTGGATGAAAACTTTTCATAATATAACATAATTTTTTTAATTTTTTTTTTTTTTTAATTATAAAAAACTTATAATTATTACTGAAAATTTTATTTAAATTATATTTATATATATTTTTTAACATTTTAAAATATTTCATATCCATTTTTTTTTCATATCCATTTACAAATATTATTTCTTTTATTTTTGGAAAATTAGAAAAAAAACATTTTTCACCATATTCATTAGATATATATAATTTTATAACATCATTTAAAATATTTTGTTTGTGAAATAATAAAGTATTAATTCTTTCTGATATATATACATTCATTTTTAAAACTTCTACAAAATGTTTTACATTTAAATCCTTATTAAATATAGAACTATTCAAATAATATTTCTTAAGATTATCACTATAAATATTATTATTACTATTATCAATATTATTATTATTATTATTCATATTATTTTTATTTGTTAATTTCAATTTATTTTTCATTGTCTTAATTTGAGAATCATCCTCAAATATTTCTTTCTTTAACTTTTTGTATATATTATCCCTATTTAGAATATCATAAAGTTTTTCATTTGTTGAAAATATGATAGAATTATTATAATTCTTATTATTATTATAACTATTAATATTATTATTATTATTATTTTCATTTTTTGTAATATAGGAACCATTTTCCTCTTTCACATATAAATCCCTGAACAATTTAAACATAGGAATACTATTTTTCATGTTAAAGAACAACAAATTGTTTTCTTTTATTCTCTTAAATAGTTGTTCAACATTTTCTATATTATATAATATATAATATATATCCAAATTTTCATTAACATTATTCATATAATACTTATTCTTATTTAATAATTTGAAATAAAATATATCATCTTGTAAATTACCATCCATATTATTCTTATTTATATCTGTGGTTGAAGTGTATAATTTTTTTTTTTCATTATATGTTTTGCTACTATTAATAATATCATTACTACTTGTATCCTCATTTATTTTGTCACTTGTTAAAATTTTGTCCTTCATAGTTTTATCATTATTAAAAAGTAATAATTGATGTTCGATATTATTTGCTGTATGTTCTTTTATATTCCCTTTATAATCCATATAATTATCAAATGTATGTGTATTTATATTATTACTAAATTCACTCTTATCAATATTGTTATTCTTTTCATTTTGTATACTATCAATTTTATTATATATATTATTTTTTTCTACATAATAATTATCTTGAATTAATTCATAGTCGTTTTCATCATGATTATCTATATTTTGCTTATATAATATGTTTTCATTTTTTTCATCCTGTTCATATATCTTATTATATTTATCATTATCATTATCTATGTGATTTTTATTTTCTTTGACATTTTGTTCATATTCATATTCCTCGTCTTCTTCTTCATCTTCTTCCTCATCTTCTTCTTCATCTTCCTCCTCATCTTCAACTTGTTCATCTTCATCTTCATTCAATTCTTTCCTCTCTTCATTTTCATCACCTTCGTCAAATATTTTATCATCATCTTTTTCCCTTTTTAAAATATCATATGGAAGAATATTCCTTTTTTGTCTTTTTTTTTTCTTTTTTTTTTTATTATCTTCATATTGTACTTCGTTCACTTTTTCTTTGTTTCTTTCTTTTTCTTTCTCTGTAAGCTCTCTCCCCTCTTCATCAACATCATCATTATTATCATCATCGTCGTTATCGTCTTCTTCTTCGTCCTCCTCTTTAACACTATTTTTTTCCTTATCAAAAATTATCATTTTTTGGTCCCCTTCACTCATATAATGAAACTTTTCCATAAAAATAGAAATATGCTTGCACATCATTTCAGCTAGCTTTTCATCATCTCTTGTAAAATACCCACCATGGGATCTTAATTTATTTAAGAACATAAGAACACCCACAACTTCATCATTTTTATCTAAAATAGGTGCAGCTAGAATGGTTTTAGTTTTGAAATTAAATTTTTCATCATGTGAAGGATTAAACAATTCATGATTAGCTACATCCTTACAATTGATAATTTCTTTATTTCTTAAAACCCATAAATTGAAACTTTTTTCATCACTATCTGCAGAAATTTTTATAATATTTTTTCTTCCATGTATTGCTTTACTCCATAACTCATTTTTTGCCTTGTCATATAAAAATAAAGTAGAAGCTTCACAATTTAAAACATTTGAACAATCACACATGACCATTTGAAAAATAAAATCAAGTTCTTTCTTTTTTTTTAAACGTTCACTTTTTGTAGTGTCAATAAAAATTAACTGAACCATACCTAAAGCACAACCAAATAACATACCTAAAACAGAACCTATTAAAGTGTAATATTGATAAACTTTATTTTTTATATCATATTTTATGGGATTAATTATTTTATAGGTCTGAAGTAAATAATTCAAAACATATCCAAAAAATATACCAAACGTATCACTACATAATTGACCAAAAGAAGCAGCACAAAGAGTTGATATACCAAAAGTTACTCCTATGGAAGCATCGAATATATCACCTAAACGTATCATAATAAATTGATCCATAAAACCAAAACCAATCATAGGTATAGAAGAACAAAATATAATATTTAAAATCTTTTTTATTTCTTTCTTTTTTCTCATTTTATCATTTTCTTCATCTTGTTCAAATGAATCTCTTTCATATTTGTCATTATCATATTCATCATTATCTTTTCTTTTTTTTTCTAAATTACAATCACTAAGGTCATTTTCTACAACTTTATTTTTTATCGTCAGTTGTGTATTATTTAAATCTTTACAGCTAATGTTATTATCTTCTTTTTTTTTTTCTTCATCCAATGTCATATATTTTACTATATTGGATTTTTTTTCTTCTGATGTTGAAAAAAAACTACACTGCCATTTTTTATAAGTATCCATATTTCTAAACTTTAAAAGATTTGTTTCATCAAAATGTAATTTATTTCTTTGTCCTACGCATTTTTTTACACCATCACTTTTTATATACTTATCATTACTTATCTTATCATTCTTATTTTCATTATTTATTTGTTCAGTAACCACTGATGTATTCCTACAATTACTATCACCATTTTGATTTTTTTTATGTAACCATAAATTATTATGATAACAAACTTTTAAAGATGAAAATAATTTGAAATGAAAATCTTTTTTATATAATAGACATGATGACTTATGCTTCAGGGCAACATTTAACACTATCTCATTCATAATTTGAAGGGTAACAAAAAAAAAACAAAAAAATTAAAAAAAAAAAAAAAAATTAAAAAAAAAAAAAAAAATTTTTTAATAGTTCAATATACGAAAGAAAGACTATTAAATTAATTTTTTTTTTTTTATCATTTTAAAATATCATAGCTTCAAAAAAAAATGTGGTATATTTCAATTTTTTATTTTATTTAATATATATATATATATGCATACACGTATGAGCATATATAATAATATAAATAATAGTTATTTTATTTATTTATTTATTTATTTATTTATTATATATATATATTTTTTTTTTTTTTAATTTCCTGTTTAGAACTTTTAAAAATATATTCCTTCAAAATTATCCTTTTTATTTTTCTTTAAAAAATACAATATTATACAAAATATTTTTTTCTTCTACTGTGTTATTCATATGCATATAAATAAAAACATATTATACTATATTAGTTAAATATTTCATCACATTAATTTTATTATATTATATATATATATATATATATATATTCACTTATATATTATTTAATTTTTTTGATATTTTTGACATGTTTATAATAATTATTTTAATTTATAACACTTAAATATATCATGTTAATATAATATAAAAAATATGTATTGTCTAACTGAAACATTTGGAAATTTTATTTTCCACATACAAGTTATTATGTGTACATCAATATTATACTTATTTTATAAAAATGTCGCTATAACTGCTTTTATATTTAATAAATATGAAACGTGCTCTTATAACTCATATATATATATATATATATATATTTAATATATGTAGATATAATGACAATATTCCTAAAATTTTCTTTTGTATATTAACCCATATGTGTAGGCAAAAAAATAAATAAAATAATAAAATATTTAGTGGTATAAATTGAGAGAAATACAACTAAATGTGTATTGTTTTTATAAATATGTATTCACATATATATATTTTTATTTTTATCCCCAATACTATTTCCTTGATAATAAAAAATATATAGAAAGGTATATATTATTTAAAATAAATTTTAACTATTCTTGAAATAATTATAATTCTTAAAATTTTATAAATTAATGAAAGCATAAATATTAACGGAGCAATGTAAATATATCTTAAAAAATAATACCATATATATATATGTATGTATGTATATATTTCTTTATTTTTTCAATAGTCTTATTATTTTTATTTTCGTATTATATATAGAAACCTTATATAAATAACATATTTGAAAAAATAATATACAATATGAAACAATTAAATATTTATAAATATCCCAATTATCAATACCTGTATATATATATTAATTTAACGCTATATAGTGCCACTTTTTTTTTCTTTTTTTCCACCTCACCTTATTTTATATATATATATATATATATATATATATATATAATAAAGAACAAATAATACACTTATAAAAAATTAAAATAAAATACACATATATAAAAATATATATACATTTTTTTTCTCTTTCTCTCTTCTTTTTTTTTTTTTTTTTTTTGTCATATTTTCAATATATAAAAAAATACAAATATATAATCATATGTTATAACATGTATGCTTCAAAAAAAGTAACAATAATATATAATAGTATAATACAACACAAAAAATAAAAAAAAAAGAAGAAAAAAAAGAAAATGTTTCTTTATTTTATTACATATCTGTGTATTTTCTATAATAATATTTATTCTGTAGAATTAAATAAAAACAATAAATATAATTATATAAATAATGTACATAATATAAAGTATAGAACTAAAATACGTGCTATTCATGGGAAAAGTAATAAATACCTTTACATGTTTGTATTTATTTATTTATTTATTTATTTTATTTTTGTTCTGATTCAAAAATTATTCCAGTTCTATAATATAATTTTTGAGCATGTGCCATTGAAAAAAGATTTACATATTATACCTAAATTTATGATATATATTTATTTATTTTTTTTTATTTTCTATTAGCTGGAGGTAAAATAATAGGACATGGTCATTCTTATCCTTCAACTGAAATTTATAATGACGAATTAAAAAAATATGTTGATACCAATGATGAAGTAATACATTTATAATATATATGTCTTTTTATTAAATTATAATACATACATATATATGCATTTGTAAATACAATAAAAAATTTAAACCATTTTTTATTATCATTGTAGTGGATAAGAACAAGAACAGGAATTAAAAAAAGAAGAATATTAAAAAGGGATGAAAATATATCAATGCTACAAATAGATAGTGCTACTCAAGCTTTAAAAGCTTCGTGTTTAAAACCCTCAGATATAGACATGGTATAAATAAATATATATATATATATATATTTTTAAATTAATATATACTGTTTAATTCTTTTGGGAATATATTTTTTATTAAAAGGTCATAATTTTTTGTTTTTTCTTTATTCCATGTTCATATATTTTGTTCAGTATATCTTTTTATTTATGAACAAGGAAAAAAAAAAAAAAAAAAAAAACCAAAATAATTCCTTTTTAAATAAATATAGGTATATTTTATATAATAATATTTTCAGGTTATCAATGCTTCGTCTACTCCTCAAAATTTATTTGGCGATGCAAATAATATTAGTAACAAAATTGGATGTAAAAATAGTGTTAATATGGATCTAACGGCTGCATGTACAGGTTTTATTTTTGCTTTTGTTACAGGTATGTATATATATATATATTATATTTTTTTTCTGTGTAAAAAACATAATTTGTGTACTTAAAAATTTTCCTTTTCTATTTAAATATTTTTATTTTTTAGCTTATAATTTTTTAAATAGATATAAAAACATTTTAATTGTTGGAAGTGATGCATTAAGTAATTTTGTAGACTGGAGAGATCGTAACACTTGTGTTTTATTTGGAGATGCTGCAGGTAATAAATAAATAAATAAATATATATATATATATATATATATATGTGTATACATTTCATTTTATGTATAGGTGCTGTTGTGTTACAACGAACTGAAGGGGAAGAAGAAAATAAAATATTCAATTATTATCTTGGGTCTGACAGTGAACTAAATGACCTGTTAACCATAAATTTTGATCATGACAAATATAATTTAGATAATCCTAATTTAAATAAGTATGGGAAATTACATATGAATGGAAAAGAAGTATTTAAATATACTATAAGCAATATACCCAAAATTTTAAAAAAAGCTATACAACATTCAAATATAAATATTGAAGATATAAATTATTTTATATTTCATCAAGCTAACATCAGAATTATAGAAACAGTAGCCAAAAATTTAAATATACCTATGTCAAAGGTAAAACAACATTTCGTTGACATGAAATATATATATATATAATATATATATGTGTGTATAATATTTATTTTTCTGATCTTAACAAGTATCCTTTTTTTTTTTTTTTTTTTTTTTTTTTTTTTTTTCAAACTTTTGTTTTTTTTTTATATTTTTTGTTTTTTTTTTTT
>NC_031482.1:329775-340380 GCF_001602025.1 Plasmodium gaboni | reverse complement strand
TTTTTTATATAATAAAAAATTTTTTTTTTTTTTTTTTTTTTTTTTTTTTTTTTTTGTCAACTCATTGTTATATATATATATATATATATATATAAATTAAATTTTTTTAATAGGTATTAGTAAATCTAGACGAATATGCAAATACTTCAGCAGCTTCAATACCTTTATGCTTCTCTGAAAATGTACAAAAAATAAAATAAAATGAAATAATTATATAAAATAAATATAACATACAAATATATAGTAATATTAATATTTTTACGTACACATTTTAAATATTCATATAATTATTATAATAATAAAACATTAAATTTAATAAAAACGTATTTTTTTTTAATTTACAGATTAAAAGTGGTAAAATAAAAACGAATGATATAATATGTATGTGTGGATTTGGAGCTGGAATGTCATATGGATGCGTTATACTTAAATATTAATTTAAAAAAAAAAAAAAAATATATATATATATATATATATATATATGTACTTTAAAGAATAATTTTCTTTTTTAACAATTTATTTTATGTAACATATAACTGAAATATATTATATATATATGTGTAAAATATATTAATGTTACAATTTTTATTTTTTATATTTTATCATATTAATTTTTTATATTTTTATTATATACATATATATATATATTTTTTTTTATTTTCATACTTTACCTATATATATAAATATACATAATATAATGTTGTGTAAATAAAATAGCACTTTTATAAAATTGAATTGAAAATAATTATAAAGAGGTTTATTATATACAATAATGTACAATTTAAAGGAGAATTAGTTTATTACTAAGTTTCACATGAATTACTATTTTCGCGTTTTATTTTTTTTATTATTATTATTTTTTTTTAATTACATTTTGTTGTCATGTGGTATAAATGTACAAAATATGTTCTAAAGAGAAGATATATAAACTATCGCTATTTTTCTAGTGAAATAAAAGTATATGATAATTTAAAAATTATCGAAAGTAAAAGTTTGTATGAAGATAAGAATACAAAAATTAGTATTAGAGAATCTTCAAGATATGCAATACCTATACCACAATGTGATCGTTCTATAATAAGTTCTATGATATATAAATTTTTTTTGTAAGAAAACAATTATTCATAATATATATATATATATATATATATATATATATATATAATATATATAATATTTTAAAAAACATAGCATATATGTACGTCTCTAATGTGTTTAAAAAGTTTCATTTAGGATATATTTTGATATATAAAATAAAATATTAAAGAAAAATGAATATATATAAATAAAAATATTTTTTTTATTATTTATTTAGAAAACATACAGAATATGGAGAATGTGCATGGAGATTAGTACATTTAATAATTGAGAGATTAGAAAATGAAGAGATATTAAACTTATTTCGTATAAATGAATCCTTTAATATGAAAATGTATTTTTATGTTTTGCATCTTTGGATAATTAATAAAAGATTAAGACATGAACAGTATCAAGGAGATATTATAAATACATATATATTTGATATAACGTGGAGAATTGTTCGTGATTGGATGCTTTTAAAAGATGTTCCAGAATATTCTTTTAATGCGGAGCTTTTGAATTGCCAAGAATATGCATTTGGAGTGAGCTTTTTTTTTTAATAAAAAAGAATATATCATTTGTTTATATAAATATATATATATATAATAATTCACTGGAATGTTTTATTTTCTTTTTTCAGTTTTTGGTATCACTAGATGAAGCGTCTAACAATGTAGATATTTTTCCATCATTGTTGAAGGATATATTATGGGAGTTAGTTTACATAAAAAAAAAAAATAAATAAATAAATAAAAGAATATATATATATATATATATATATTTTTAATTTATGTATTATCCTCTTTTCAGGCATTTATATGAAAAGAATGTAAAGAAATGCGGGAAAATTGTAACAGAGTTAAGTAAATATAGTCTTCTTCAAATGAGACATATATTTAATTTATCAAGTGATCATTTTTTACAAGCCTATTTTATATGGTAATTCTTATACACATATAAATATATATATATATATATATATATATATATATATGTGTGTGTATGTATTATATTTATTTATTATGATTAAATACATTTTATATTTTGCCTTATTTATATAGGGCTGATTTTTATAACCAGAAAAAATCAAATCGTCGTTTACCAGCATTGTGTCAGCAAATATCATATGGAGGTAGAATGAAAAAAAAAAAAATATATATATACTATCAAAAGGTAATTATATATATATATATATATATTTTTTTTTAAACATTTCAGGCTATCGTCCGAAAGATAAGAGTAAATATCTTCCCTATGATAATGGCAAGAAATTGTTACCAAGAATTTATTAACAAAATAAAATAAAAATAATATATATTTGTATACAACCTATTTATATGTAACCATTATTATATATAAGTTAAATATTTTTCCTTTTTTTTGGAGAGGGGGATTTAAAAAATAAATAAATAATATATATTTAATATTGAAAAAAAAAAAAAAAAAAAAAAAAAATTATATTTTTTCGTATTCTTTAAAAAAAATTCAAATTCAAATAAGATAATTAAAAACTTATAACTTTTGCTTTTTTTTTTTTTAACTTGTTTATATTTTTCTTTATAATAATATATTAATATATATATGTATAATATATATATAATATATAATATTTATATAATATGCACTTTTTTTTTCTTTTTTTTCTTTTTTTATAATTATTTAAAATATTGAAAAATAAAATGCTTTTTTATGTGTTATAATATGTGTATTTTTTTTTTTATTTTAATTTTTTTTTTTTTGTTCAATTATAAAAAACTTTTATTTAAATTAAGCAATTACAGTAATATATTATACATATAAATATATATAATAATATATGCATTATATTATAAAACATAATTCTTATATATATATATATATATTACATATTTTATTTTTTTTCAAAACAAAAATAGAACAATTTTTGATACTTTTTAATCTTATATATATATATATATATATATATATATATTTATTATAATTTTTTTTTTTTTTTTTAAAAGGTTTAATTTATATAACTATTTAGTTATTATAATATAACCCATTCACACCTTTATTTTGTATGAAATCTTTATTTTATATATAATTTTTTTTTTTTTTTTTCTAGCACATAACTTTTATTTATATATAAATAAATTATATATGTGTATGTATAATAATATAACAATTTGAAAATGAAAAATGGAAAAGAAAAGTAGTTATAAAACAGTTTTATTAGGAGAATCATCAGTAGGAAAATCAAGTATAGTTTTACGATTAACAAAAGATACTTTTCAGGAGAATACTAACACAACAATAGGTGCATCTTTTTGTACATATGTAGTAAATTTAAATGATATAAATATAAAGAATAATAGTGATAATGAAAAAAATAATAATATAAATTCAATAAATGATGATAATAATATTATTATAACAAATCAACATAATAATTATAATGAAAACTTATGTAATATAAAATTTGATATATGGGATACAGCTGGACAAGAAAGATATGCTAGTATTGTCCCACTATATTATAGAGGTGCTACTTGTGCTATAGTAGTTTTTGATATTAGTAATTCAAATACTTTAGATCGAGCTAAGACATGGGTTAATCAATTAAAAATTAGTAGTAATTATATTATTATTTTAGTTGCTAATAAAATAGATAAAAACAAATTCCAAGTTGATATATTAGAAGTACAAAAATATGCTCAAGACAATAATTTACTTTTTATTCAAACAAGTGCCAAAACTGGAACAAATATAAAAAATATATTCTATATGCTTGCTGAAGAAATTTATAAAAATATTATAAATAATAAAAATACCTCAACAAATAAAACAGTTAATAAAAACTTAATAAATCTAGATAATCAAACACTTTCAAAAAAAGGATGTTGTTAATTATTGTTATTGTTTATGAATTCGTAAAAAAAAAAAAAAAATATATATATATATATATGTATATATTGGTTTAAATATTTCTATTTGTTAAAAAAAAATAGAAAAAAATGTTATATTTATAAATAATTAAAATATTAAATTCATATTATTCAAAACAACCTAAATACATTAAACATTATTATACATTTATGTATATATTTATTTATACATATTTTTATATATATTTGAAAATTTTTTTTTCTATAACATTTTGAATATATAAAAATTTTTACATAATTTGATAATATCATATATATATATATATATATATGTATATCCATTAAATACCGTTACTGTCTTTTTTTTTTTTTTTTTTTTTTTTTTTTTATATTTTAAAAACAATATATATATATATATATATATATATATATATTTAATATTATAAAAAACAATTAAAATAATATAATGTATTAAAAATTATATAGTATTGTTATTCATTTATCTTTCTTTAAACAAAACTATATCTATAGTATACAAAAAAGCACATTCTTCATTTTTTATTTTATAATTCTCTAAACACAGATACTTTAAATTCATATCCTTTATAATTTTGAAAACATCCATATGAAATAAAGAAGAAGATGATACATATCTCCTTTTGAATTTTGTTATATTACATAGATACATATAAAGTTGAAAAAATAAAAATTTCTTTTTCTCCATTTTTAAAAAGGCAAATATGTTTATAATATCATTTATCATCACATGATTACAATTTTCACCATTTTGACCTTTCTCCTGAATTTTTTTATTTTCATTTTTGTTATCTATTAAATCCATTTCAACATTATTAAGATTTTTATTTTTATCATCCTTAAGAATGTTACTAATATTTCCATTACTATTATTACTTTCATCATAATTTAATTTCAAATTATTATTCTTAATAACTGTGTTATTATTTAATTTATAATCTTTTTCTTTTATATCACCAATGAACCTATCACTCATTGAATTATTCCTTAAAATATTACTTTGTCGTTCACCATTTATATTTTTTAAATAATCATAAAACAACACATACATAGTATTTGACATTTCAATATAATCATCTTCTGAAATATGACATAGAATTTTATCAAACATTTTATTTTCTACATTTTTATTATAATTATATGAAAACAAATTTTGTTCTTTGTGATATGACAAAACCCTCTCTAACATTTCACACACATAGCCATACATTTCATACATGTACAAATTATTTGCTATATATAATATTTTTTTTAAAATATTTTCTTTCAAATTTATAGGACATAAAGATTCCTTATATAGATATAAATATGTATTTTTTTTTTTTAAATATAAAAATATATTTAATTTTATTAAACATTCAATAATTTTGTTCAGATTTATAAATAAGTTTTCCTTCTTATATTCAATATATCTATGTTCATATTTCTCACAAGAATTATTATTATCTGATAAATTATTGTCCATTATATGTATACCTTCGTTTTTACTCGCTTTTGTTACCTTTTCAAACTCATTCTGTAAACTATCTAATAACAAATTCTCGTTTATTTCACATGTATATTTCGAATTTGATAATGATATAAAAATTTTGGAAATATTATCAATAGATATAGATTTATATTTATTTAAATAATTTTTAATTAAATCATCAATAATATTATATTTTAAATTTATCAACTCCTTCCTACAATATCTATCATTTGAATTATTCTCAATAAAATACTGAAACTTGGAACACGTCAAAAGTAATAAGGATATTATATCTTCACTAATTAACTTATTACATTTAAAATAGTTGTACGTTTTATACACGTGACACCATAATTTGTGTATATAATGAAAATGAATAATTTTATCGAAAAATAAATTATTCAAAAATGTTAAGGAACAAACATATTGATCCTTTTGATTGAAATTATCTTCTTCATGTAAATGTTTTATATATATATTACTCACATTTAATATATTTTTACATATTAATTCCTTCATACAACTTGATAATAAAAAAAAATTTTTTTTTTTTTTGGTTCTATCATTATTTTTTATATATTTATAGACAAATGAAAGGTCATTCAAAATATATATATAAGTATCTTTATATTTTTTTACATTATTTCTATTTACTAAAAAATTATATAAAATACACGATATGTTATTAAACAGTAAATAAAAATCATATGAATTATACGCTTCATTAATTTTTACAAAAGTATTTGACAAAAGCTTAATAGACAATAAATCACTATCTTTTAATTTAAAATGAAAGTCTTTATAATTTTCCATTTTATAAAACATATATTCTTTTATTCTCTTTTGTATTATTATATCTTTTATATTTTCTATATTTGAATAATTTGTCTGATCATTACTATGTAAAATAAGTACTGCATTTTCATTTTCTGTTTTTATGCGTTTACCAAGGAAGATATTACACAAATGTAAACTAAACTTCATAATATCATTAAATAATACACTATTAACAATATAAAAGTTATTTCTTAATATATTATGATAAATGTTTTTTATAGAAATAAGTGAAATACAAAGTGACTGAAGATTTACAAATTTGATATTTAATAGAATCTTTAATAAACATTCATAAAATAAAATAAAATTTTTATCTATTACTTTATTTAAAATAAATTTATTATTTAATGAATTTAGCAATGTACTATAATCTATATCTGAACAAAAAGTTTCTATATTTTTCTTTTTCTCACATAAAATATGATGTGTTGCTTTTATTACTTCTCTTAATTTATATATTGTCATATCATTATCATATTTTTCCTTTTTAATCAAAGTACAATAAAAATTTAGCAATTTTGATATGTATTCAATATTTTCATTTATCAAATTATTATTAAGATTATATAGCATTTTATTACTTATGTCAATATCTAAAATTGAATTATCAACATATAACCTTAAAATATTTAATATCTTTTCATTGTCCATGTGGTCTACGTTTTCATGAAACTTTGCAAAACATTTTTTATAAATTTCCTTTTTATTCGTTTTAATAATATAATTTTTCTCATTTTTTATTTCCCTAAAATAATATAAATTAGATTCCATTTCCTTCATCAGATTTTTATTGAAAGGTATATTTGAATTATTATTAAGATATTTATTAAATATGAATAATAGTTTGTATATTTCATGGTTGAAAAGATACATATGATCAAAAACATAATTAAAATAATAATTATAAAAAAGAATCAAATTCTTATCGTTCTTATTCCATCTAAAAAAGTAAATAAGAAAATGAATTAATTCATTTCCATTCATTTCATGTATACAACTCATGATTTTATTACATATTTTTCCCAATATTTCTCGTCTATGAAAAGTTATATCCTTATCTTTGAAATAAATTTCATTAATCTTATTTAATACATTTTTATTATCTATATTTTTAACTTCTATAAAGAAATTGTAATCAGTAAATGTTTTTTCAAGTTCATCAAATATTTTAACACTTTGTATAATATCACAGAAACCTATATAATTGAAGCATTGGTTATATTCATTTAATAAATATTTATAAACTTCCTTGGCACTTATACATTCAGATTTCTCATATTTGTATTTGGGTAAATTTTTAAATAATATTAACTTATTGTATATACTTAAACCTTTATCGAAGAGAGACTGCGCTTTGCTTTTTTTATATGCTTTGTTCGTTCTTTTTTCATTACTAGTTTTATAATTCAGATTTACAGTAACAAAATTTGATTTTATATAGAATTTTTTTAAATATGAGAAACATATATTCACAAAACCTTCTCTTACTGTATTTTTCTTTAAAGCAAACATAATGTTAGTATTAAATTTTCTTCAAAAAGTAAAATGTATTTTTATGTGCTATCCTTTTATCATATTATATATTATATTTTTCCATTATTTGACATTCATTTTTTTCGAAAATATTAATTTATAAAAGTTTTGATTTTTAAAAATCAAAATTAAAATAAAATGAAATTAAATATATTTACAAAATAAATTTTTTTTCCATACTTTATCAATAATTCTTTATATATTTATTTAATTCTTCATTAAAAAAAAAAATATTATATATATTTTTGTTATAACACATATTTTTTTTTTTTTTTTTTGTCGTTGTTTTATTACTAGAATTACATGAAAATATGTGTAGCTATGTAATAAAATATAAATATATAGATTTATATATATAAATTAAAAAAAATATTAAATTTATTAATAATTATAATTATTTTTTCTTCTTATAAAAATGACTATGAAAACGACTTATTTTTTTTTTTTTTTTT
Organism: Plasmodium gaboni; assembly: GCF_001602025.1. Lineage (NCBI taxonomy): Eukaryota > Apicomplexa > Aconoidasida > Haemosporida > Plasmodiidae > Plasmodium > Plasmodium gaboni. Next base: position 332,125 of record NC_031482.1, on the reverse strand, counting down.
GGTATTTTTTATTTAAAATATAGATGAAATGTACAATAATTAAATTTAATTATTAAAAAGCTTCCTTTTTTTTCCCAGGAAAAAAAACCTTTTTTGATATTTTTAGTTCTTTCTTTTATCTACTATATATTATTTATATATATATATATATAATAATTCATTTTTTATTAAAAAAAAAAAAAATCTATTAGAATTCCTTAATGATATATTAAAAAATATACAATTCATAAAACATAATTTAATGAATATAGTAAAATTATGTATATTAATCGCATTTGTTTTAATACACAAACAAGTGAACAAGAAATATAAAATATATGGAATAATGAAGTTGAATCATAGATTTCATGAATTGAAATAAAAAATATAATACCCAGTCGTCACCAAAATTAAAATAAATATAGAAATTTTTTAATAACAATATTAATTTTTGTGAAATATATATAGACATCATAATATTGTATAGATTATATATTGATTTTATTTTATGTTCTGAGATGGCAAAAGGAATTTTTTCTTATATCATTATATATTACACTAAAACATTTTTATAACCTTTTTTGAGCAGAAAAAAAAAAATATAAGATTAAAAAAAATGTTTTCTAAAGGGTTTTCCATTTAAAAAAATAGATTATTGATATATTTTCGAAAAAAATGTTCTTTTTGTAGACATTTTCATATAATACACTATTTTTTTTTAAAATTAAAAATGTTAGTTCTTATGTGAATTTCATTAATAATCATTATAATAATATTAAATTCATTTATCGTTTTAGTCTTTTTGTGATAAAAGGGACATTATATATATCTATATATTTGGAATACTTATTAAAGATACATTAACAGTTTCTTTATATTAAAATATGTCTTCTTTCAAACTTGAAGTATAAGAATACGAATAATGTAAAAAATGTAGATGTATGAATAACATTATTGAAATATATAATTCATTTTTAATATGTTCAAATATTAATTTTACAAAGCAGTAAATTAATTATGTTACCTTATTATTCCATAAAATTTAATTACAAAACAATAATAAGTTAGAAATATAATATTATATAAATCATATTGCATGAATATACTAAGTCATTTGTAAAATTATAAAATTATATTTATTAAAAATTCATATATCATTATTTTAACTCAGAGTTTCTAAATTATATATTATTTATAATAAATATTATATTATTCAATATATAAACTAAATTATATTAAATACAAAAAATATATATTATGTTAAATAATATACATATATATATTTTTATTTTTAGTAATAAATTATTTAATATATATATTAAAAACGAATATATTTTTTTTATAATTATAAATGTGTGTAAAATATAAGATTTAATAAAAATAATTTAAAAAATATATTATTTATTTAAATTAATATATAATAAATATATATTAAAAATAATTAAATTAAAATAAATAAATATCAAGAATTCATTAAAATAATAATAATTAAAATAAATAAATAATTAATTAATTAAATAAATTTAATATACTAAATAAAAATTAATTAAAATAATAATAAATAATATAAAATAAATAATTTAATTAAATAAATTTAAAACAATAAATAAATTAAAATAATAAATAATATAAAATAATATATAGATAAAATAAATTAATTAATTAAAATAATATATATAATATAAATAAATTAAATAAAATAATAAATAATATAAAATAAATAAATTAAAATAAATTAAATTAATTAAAATAATATATATAAAATATAAAATAAATAAATTAAAATAAATTAAAATAAATTAAATAAATAAAATATTAAATTAATAATATAATATAAATAAATTAATTAAAATAATAAATTAATAATATAATATAAATAAATTAATTAAAATAATAAATTAATATAATAAATAAATTAAAATTAATTAAAATAAATTAATAAAATAATAAATTAATATAATAAATAAATTAAAATTAATTAAAATAAATTAAATAATTATATTTAAATAATATATTTATTTAAATTTTTATGTATTACATTAAATTATATACATATATAATATTATATCATAATTATTTTAAAAATAATATAATAAATATTATAATTAATGAATTAAATCAAATTTTAGTTTATAAGAATATATTGATAATTATATTAATTTTAATAAATACATTATTTATTAATATTGTACATAATTATTATTATAAAAAAATAATTAAAATAAATAAAATAATATATATAATTTATTAATTAATACAAATTAATTATATAAATAAAATAATATATATAATTTATTAATTAATATAAATTAATTATATAAATAAAATAATATATATAATTTATTAATTAATATAAATTAATTATATAAAT
>NC_031482.1:316859-329675 GCF_001602025.1 Plasmodium gaboni | reverse complement strand
ATAATAATAATATATAATTAATTATTAAATATTAAATATTAATTTCTATTTTATATTAAATTTATTATTATTTTTAATAAATATATTATTTCGAATATATTTAATTATTTATAATAAATTATTATTTTATTTATATTAATTAATTAATTAATTACAAAATAAAATAAATAACATATAACATTTTATTTTATTATAATTAATTTAATAAATGTATAAATAAAAATTAATTAATATATAAATTATTTTATATAAAATTATAATTAATTTAATTATTATTTAATTAATATATTATATATTTATAAATATTAATATATATATTACTTTTTTTATATTAAAATAAAATTAATTTACTTTTACTTCTATAATATAAATATATGTTATTTTCCTTAAAATATATTTTTTCAATAAATATAATTATAAATTAAATAAATATAATTATATAGCATGATAAATATCATATATATATTTTTATGCAATTAAAAATTGGTAAAAAATTATTTTAATTCAGAGAATATATAAAAAGATAACATTTTAATGCCATTTGATTATCATTTATTATATATATTTCATATATATATTTTTATGCAATTAAAAATTGGTAAAAAATTATTTTAATTCAGAGAATATATAAAAAGATAACATTTTAATGCCATTTGATTATCATTTATTATATATATTTTGTTTTTACTATAAAAATATATATGTAAGAAAAAACTGTTTCTTAATTTTAAATGTTAATATTTCATTGATTAATTATTTCCAGACAATATATTATTTAATCGTTTTATTTTGTAGGCCTTTACAAATATGAAATGTATCATTTACTATTATGTTTTGTGAATTAATTTTAATGTGTAACTTTAAATTATGAAAATTTTGAATATTTTTCTGAGATCATCTTATAAAAAAAAAACATATTCCCTAAAAAAGCATTTGATGTTATATCGCAAATATATATTTTTTCGTATATAACAAATAAAACAATAAGCATTTTCTTAATTTACAAATGTAATCATATATTCGTTTAAAATTACATAACCGTGATTGATGAAAAATTTTAAAAGAAAATTGAAAATATATGAAACATTTAGATCCTTTCATAAGATAAAAATATAATATAAGTATTTAAAAAGTTTCTTTTTATAGAATGATTTATTTCTTATACGTAAATTATATTAATTTCTTCATAATGTATTATAAAGAAAAAAATATTTTGTACTTTATGAAACATATTTAATACATATATTTTTTTTTTATTATATATTGTAATATATAAAACTTTAAGTGCATTTCCTTTGTAAAACAAGTAAATATTTACTTACCGGCATAATGAAAATAAAAATTTTTTTATGACATTAGACATAAAAATATACCTTGAAAATATATAAGAATATTTTATTTAGAAGTTTTGTTTTGTGCTGTTGGATAAAATATGAATAGATTATGTATCAATAATAATTAAAAATGGTTGTACAAAAATTGTATAAATGGAAAATATTGTGTTCAAGGTGGATACATTTTCAAAATGAATTACCATGTCCTAGCAAAAAATTGATATAACAATATGTTCACCTAGAAAAATCCATATTCTCTTTATTTTAAAGTGTATTATATGTTGTCCTTTACACTTTTTTAATACAAAATTTTTAAGATAATCAGTGGGTATATATATTAAGAATATTTTGAAATATTCCCAAATTCAAATTTTTTTTTAGTTATTCTGTTAACACATTATGATAAAAATTCTGTATATGGAGCAGTATTCATATCATTTTATATATATATATATATATATTTTAATTCATTACACATTTTTATTAATAAAAAGAAATATTGAGAAATAAAAAGTGTTATAATGAATACAATATAGCACCTTCATATTATGTATCCTTATAATAAAAAAATTTAGGATTTACCTAAGGATTTTTATATGCAATAGGACAAATGTATGGAACAAATTTTTTGCAACACAAATAATGATAGCACCTTTTTTTCATATAAAAAGGGAATCTTTTTAAAATAAAAAATAAATAATAATGTTAGTTTTAAATTTTGTTTTTTCTAATGTGAATTATGTCAAAGAAGAATTATATAAATTTGTTATTAGTTTATATATATTATTATTATACAAAATAAAATGAATATAAATTATACACACTTATATATTGAAGGAAACACCTGCAATGATAACGAGATACCTTATTTATAAAATACATTTTTTTTTGGATGTATACTTTCTTTATATGTTTCATATGTATGAAAACATATAACCTATTATAAATATAACAATATAGAGACGTGTTTCATGATGTTATAAGGTGTAAAAATATAAAAATAAAAATAAATAAAATGCATATTTCAATTGTAATTAAATATTCCATTGCATTATTTTATGATTCATATACAAATAAGACAATGTAAAATATGATAACAAAAAAGCAAATGTTCAAAATATGTTTTCAATATTTATAAAACTTTTATTATATAAAATATGCATGATTGAATCATCACGTTCTTATAGTGTTAATGAGTTATAAAAAAATACCTTTTTTTTTTCCTTCATGCATAAATAACATATATATTTTGTGAAAAAATCATTATAAATATATATAGATAAAAAATACATAATTACACTTCTTATATAATTTTTAATTATTATTGATGATACTATGTTATTATTTATAAGAATTGAAAAAATATTTCAAAATGATGTTGTATACCTATTCAAAAAAGAAAAAACGAATTACTTTTAAAAGATTATATGTTGATTCTTTCAATTTTAAAGTTTTATTGAACTGTACATGCGCATCCTTTTTTATTTAAAAAGAAGTAAAATTTATTCGTTTTTTTTAAGAACATATAACGAAATATTTTTTAATTTCTATTAAAATTATTAAATTCATTATATTTGAGAAAAATGTTTTTCAAAAATACATATCAAACTCAAATATATAGAATAATAAATTTATAAATGTATTACTTGAATATATACATTTATAAGAAGACAAAGAAATATATAATTATTTTTTAGTATATATTAAAAATATGAACAAATAAACAATTTATTTGATCATTCATAATATATAGACATTAAAATTATAAAAGGTAAAAACATTTCTTATAAAATTTCTACAAAATAAAAAAATAATTTAGATATGATTTGAATTTATTATATATATATATATAGAGAGAGAGAGAGCATAAATCATTAATTTGTTAAAAATATATCATTAAATTTTAAAATGAAGAAAAAAACGATGTAAATTTTTTCTTCCTTTTTAACATTTCACTTCTTAATGTATACTATTAATTCAAATTAATAGATTAGCACATGGATATTATATATATATTACATATAAAAGCAACTAATTAGATAAACGTTTCACATATTATGTTAATTACATTTTTATGATATGAAAAAAAAAAATATAAATTACGCACAACATATGTATATATATATATATATTATATAATATTTTTTTATATCTTTATAATCTCAAATTTTAAAAATTAAAAATATTTAAAGTAAAAGCATATTTTACATTATATTTATTTATCTATCCTCATGAGGACATATTCACTTGAATATATATAAAAAAAAAACACTTTATGTTTTTATATCCCTTTCACAATTGTTTCTCCAATGATAAATCATACGCATTATATTTTTAACATGAATTTGGACTTTATGAAAAAATGGCATATTCATGTAGTTCAATTTTATGTTCATTTTATATATAAACGATATAATAAAAACGTATTAAAAAAAATAATGCATATATTATTATATATTATATATGTATACCCCGACTTATTTTACTTAACATGCCTATTGGGGTACAATAAATTTTAAATGGGTAATCAATTATTAAATAATATATATTTTTTTTGTGATTTTCCTTTATTTTTTATTTCCAATTTTGAAAAATAGCACTTATAACGTACTGAAAAAAAATGGCAAAAAAGGAGTTCTTTTTATTATTGTATGAATTATTCCATTATAAAAAACTTTTTTCATGTGAATATATTATAAAATAATTAATACATGAGTAAAAGCAAAATAATAATACGTAAATATATTTATATGGTAAAAAAAAAAATATATATATATATTTATAAAATCAAATAATATTAAGATCCTAACAATTATAAAACATTTGAAATTTTTTTAAAAAATCTTCATAAAAAATTTAATAATATGTTAAAGAAAAAAAAATTTTTTTCTTCAGCATTTTTATTATTATATGTTATTTTCATTTTTTTTTAAAAGGAACGAATATTAAAGAGAAAAATATCTTTATAAAATATTAACTCCTCCCTATTTTTTTTTTTTTTTTCCCTTAAATTTATATTTGTATTAAAATTGAGCTCATATATAAAAAAATATTTTATGTTCGTTCATATATAATATATAAATAATTATTATTAAAAAATATATATAATATATATTTATACATAAAAAAAATATATTATATTATATATAATAATTTTAAAAAAAGGAATATATATATATATATATATATATATCAAATTGTAAATATATTATAAAAGAAAAAATAATATATTTATTTATATATAAAGGAAAGGATTATTTTATTATATATCAAAATTTATTATATATTTTATAAAATTTATATAATATAAATTTTATATAATAATAATATAAGATATATATATATATATATATATATATTTATAAAGGATAAGAAAAAATTAAATTTTTCATTATTCTTCTGATTAAATTTTGAGAAATATATATATTTAAAAGATATAAAAAAAATTAAATAAAATATATAAGAACAAAATTCTTACATTATTATATATATATATATATAATATATAGTATTATAAGATATTATTTCCAAAGAAAAAAAAAAAGAAAAATATATATTATAATTATTATATTATACATATTAAATAGAATTTTTGTTCCTTTTTTTTTTTTTTTATATCATAATTATTGTATTATATATATATATATATATATTTTTTTTTTTTTTTCATTTGCACTATACATTAGTTTATATTTCCAAGCTAAAGTAGATAATTATTTTATGTTATATAATATATATATATATATATTAGTGCGTAGAATATAATAAAATGAAAGAAAAAAATGAGAAAATAATGGATTACTTATCATGCCCACTTGATGATGTAGTCGATCGAGAAAAAAAAAGTGGGAAAAATAGTTTGTTAAAATCAAGTAGTACGAAGAAAAGTGATTATAAAAAAAGTAGTATATTTTCTAAAAAAAGAGATTCGCATAAAAAAGGATCAAGTTTTAGAGGAAGAAGATCTGGATTTATCAGTAGAAAATCAGGAAGTTTTAAAAAGCCATATTATAATAATAGATTAATAAACAAAACTTATAATAACTATAAAGGTAGAAATGTTCATAATGGAAGAGAATATTTTAAAGGCAGAAGTGGAAGTTTTGGTTCACGTGTCTTTGATAATCGTAAAGGATCATTTAAAAAAAGATTTACAAGTAATAGAAATAAAGCATCTGTAAAATCATTTAGAGGAAATGGTTCTAATAATAAAGGTAGAAAATCATTTAACAAAGCACCTACATCAAGAACAGTTGTAACTAAAAGATTAAATAATTATAAAACTGCTCCAGCTCCAATGAAAAAATTTAATAATTTAAATATTTCCTTGTTTCGTAAAAATAGAACATTCGCATTGAATACCAAGAGATCTAAACCTGTAGGAACCATTAAAAGTAATGTACCTAGAAAAAGAATTAAAAAAGGTTTAAAAAAAGGTATCTTGAAATCAAAAACTAGAAAAAGTACATCTGGATCAAAATTTAAACCTTTAAATAAATATTTTTTGTCTAAAATAAAAATTGTTACTTCATTAAATAAAATACCATCACCCCTAAAGGAACAAAAAAATACTGAAGTTAATCTTCCAGAGTCATTAAATAATACAACAGCAAAGAAAAATTAAACTATAGAGATAAAGTGTAGGAGAAGATGAAAATGAAGAAAAAATATAAAAATTAAAAAAAGAATATATTATAAAATAAGAAGATAAATAAATTATATATTTGTTTGCATGTAAAAAAAAAAAAAAAAAAAAAAAAAGTAAAATATTAAAAACGTGCCTGTGTTTAGTTGACACTATCTTGAAGTATTAATAAATTAAAAAAGAGAAAGTGCCATGGCAATTTTTAATTTTTATTATATTATATTATATTATATTATATTATATATATATGTGTGTATACTTATATATTCTTTATATAATATATATAATATATGTATACATTTTTTTAATCGAAATAATAATAAGAAATGTTTATTATAAGATTATAATATAAATGTTAAAACAGTCATTTTTATTTACATTCATATTAAATATAATAACATATTACTAAAAATATGGAGCTAAAATGTAGGCAGTATTTTATTAATTTATTTTTATAAACTTTTTTATTTTGATAAAAAAGACTAAAAACGATACACCAATAAACAATAAATTAAAAAAGTATAATAATAATAATTATTATTATTTATATACTTTTACATTATTGCAAATATTTAAAGGAATTAATGGATATTATTGCATATGTATACATATACGATTGAAATGAAAGAAGTGAATTACATAAGATTTAAAAAAAAAATAATAATAATGAAAGAATATTGTAAGTGATTATATATATATATATATATACTTGATCCTTTATATACCTAAATTTACCACACCTTTCTTAACATATTGATTATATTGATTTTTCATAAAAAAAGAGGAAAAGAAAAAATCGTTATTAATATATATATATATATATATTTTTTTTTTTTTTTTGAATATTGTATTCCTTCAATTTATATACATTTAGGACATCAAATTAAATAATCCATGATATGGTCTAAAATTATATCTAATTTTTTTTTTTTTTTTTTTTGTTATTTTTAATTTATATTTCAGAAATTTCAAAATAAAATATATATTCTACTTTATTAAAAAAAAAAAAAATCCATATTCTTTATTATTTAATATAATTTTTATAATCAATAGTTAAAGAAATTAATTGTTGTCATAGGAGGGGAAAAGATAAAGAAAATATTATATTAAAAAGAATTATGTAAATATGAATATATATAATGTTATGTCCATGTTATAGTCTTTGAATATTATATATATATATATATATATATTTTTTTTTTTTTTGTGTTTTTTTTCTGGTACTTAGCATAATGACTTTTAAAAATAAAGGAAATTATTTATTTACAGATTTGACTATATGTATATATGTAATTCGTTATTTCATTAATATTATATATATATATATATATATATGTATTTATTTATTTATATTTACTTATCACATTATTATTTTAATTTTTTTTTATTTTTATTTTTGAGGATGTTTTGAATTAACTACTCTTTTGAAAGGAACATTTTATTTATAAAAAAGTTCCCCCTTAATCCTTTTTAAATAAAAAAAAAAAATATATATATTTTTTTTTTTATTCATATATAATTTTGTAATGTTTATAATTGTAAAACGTAATTGTTTCGTTTCAATATTATGTGAAATAAAATAAAAATATAATAAAAATGTTTATTAAGTTTCTATTATATATTTGGATTAAGAATATAAAAAAAATGATTTTTTCTTATAAAACTGAAATATATAATTATATTTATATTTACAATATTGTATAAATAATTGTCTTTCTATCATTATATATTTTTTTTTGTTAAATATAAAAATGATGTTGTTATATATAGAAAAGTATCCAAATGAAAATATTAAATTATAAATGTATATATATATATATATATATATATAAGTTTAATATATTTTTTTTTTCATTTCTTTAATTAATATATAGTTATATAGAATAAAATATTAAGTTTCAAATATATATTTTTAAAATAAACATTGAAATGAGAAGACAACATATTTTTATATGCCCCATATTATTTATTTATATATAATAAATAATTCTATTTATATAGAAGACGGATATAAATTTGTATTTTTTTTTATTTTTATTATAAATATATACATTGAAAATAAAAAAAAAAATAAAAAAAAATGCATGTATTTTTTTATAAATATATATATAAAAAAAATGATATTGTAATATATTATATTATAATTCAATAATTATTATTATTTGTTTTTTTAAATCAATATTATATTTATATATATATATTCATTTTTTTTGTTCTTTATTTTTTTTTACATCCTTGAATAAATAATATACATAAAAAAAAATATATAATATTATATATATATATTATATAAATAATATGAATGAAGAGAGTTGATTCTTTTTCTTTTTCATATATTATTTTTTTTTATTTTCAGTGTTTTTTTAAAAAATATAATATAAAATACATGTTATGAAGAATTTTATAAAAAAAAAAAAAATATATATATATATATATATATTAAATATAAATAAAACAAATTTATAATATATTTTAAAATAAAAATCAAAATATATATAATAATATCTATATATATATATATTTAATATATGTATATATTATATTAACGTAGAAACGATGGGAGAAGATAATTAAAAATGAAGATAAGTTTTTTATTTAAGTTAGTTTGCATATATATTGTAATAATATTTTCATTTCAAGATGTAAGATGCTTAAAACCAAAAGAAATAGTAAGATGTTTTAATCCATTTGTTCGTACAAAAACGATAAAAAAGAAGGTCCAGCCGAATTTTTTAAAAAGGATTGCATTGAATTTAAAGATTCCACAAACAATTAATTTGATAAGAGGGAAATATAATTTATTACATGAGATATATGTAAATAAGAAGAAACATATTTTTAATGTAATTTATAAAGATATCATAACAAATAATAAGAAACGTTTTTTGAATATGTTAAATAACATAGTAAAAAAACAGCGTAGTATTAATATCCCATTATTTTTTAATAAAACTATGCATTCATTTCATTCCAATTTTATATATTATTATACATACTTTTATATATTAAGAACAAATTTTTATTTAAGGACGCTCAAAAAATTTCATAACGTTTTAATCGGCAAGTTTAAAATTAATATTTTAAATAAAGTTATTAAAAGTTTGTCTGCTTTTGATAATATGTTTTTATGGAACAGTGGAAGAATTTCAAAAAGTCTTAATAAATATATTTTAAAATGTGAAAGAAAATTAAATCGTGTTGCAGATGAATGTTTTTTAAATGACCCATTATGTAAAAATAATACATCAGTAAGAAGAAAAAAAAGAAGTTGGTTTTATAATAATGATAATTTTAATCCATATAACTATTCTAATGATCAAAATGAAACAAAAAAAGAAAAATTTTATGTATCAGCTTTTAAAGTATTACCCTTGTTTTTTTATAATGTATTCAATATAAATTTTTATATAAAAACTATCAAAAAAATTAGAAATTCAATTCATACGAATATTAGATTATATCTTCTAAAAGATTATATTAATGATCAAAATTCAATCAAAGCAATCTTCTATACATATAAAACTTTTTTTCAATTATCATTAGAAAAAAATATTGTTTCACTTTTTAGAGTATTTCAAGATAAAATGAGTATAGAACAAAAATTTGAAACCACTTTAATTAATAAAATGGAAAAACAACTCAAAATTAAATTACCAAATATAGGTATAACCAATATAACAAATCTTTCTGTTATTCTATTTAAACTTTTTGCAAACAAAATTACACAAGTTGTCTTTTATCTTATTCTAGTATATATAAAACAATTCTTGTATGCGAGAAGAAAATTCTTAAAAGATATTTATTCTTTCCCCTTTTATTAAACCAAAAATGAAATAAATAAAATATATATATATATATATATATATATTTATTTATTTATGTACTATATTTATATTTTTTTGTATATTTTATTTGAATATATCAACACCCACAATAAATTATTTATTTTTTGTATATTTATTTGTTATATATATATATATGTATGTATTTTTATTAACCTTTTTAAATTTTAATCCTAGTATAAATTTTTTTTTTTTATATAATTCTGATTATTTGATTATTATATATATATATATATATATTTTTTTTTATATGTTTACTTCCATTTTCATATTATTTTTATTATATTTTTTTATTTATTTGGAAAAAAATAAAAATATGTATATATAAAAAACCTTAAAAAAAAAAAGTTTTTTTTTTTTTTTTTTTTTTTTTTTAATTAAACAAAATTAGACAGTTTGAAATTTTTATTTATAAACTAAAAAACAAAAAAAATAAGAGAAGATTCTCTATCTTCATTTATATACAAATGTGTAAAATGTTAAATAAAAAAAATAAAAGGCACACCACAAAAAAAAAAAAAAAAAAAATATAAATTTTATATATATATATATATTATATATATATATATTATATATATGTGTGCCCATATATACATTAGTAGTATCCACCTTGAAATGTTGTTAAATTATACATGTGTATGTAAAGCCTTTTAATATATAATTCATTTATATTATTTCATATTTATATAATTTTTGTTATTATTGGAAAGAAAATAATAAGTATAAGAATTATAATTGTCACTGTTAAATAGAACATCCATTTAGATGTTTTTTTTTGTATATTTCTAGCTTCGATTAAATCTACATTTGCTTTTTCTGTAAAATATTGAGCATCATTAACATGATCATAAATATTATCAATAACTTCATCATTCATTTCTATTAATGCAGATAATTCTATTATTGTTTGATGTAAATCACATACACTTTTTTCTAATGTTTTTACATCTTTATATTTTGTTTCTACATCAGTTAATGCATTTTTTAAATCTTGATGACCTTGTAATTTCCACTTTACTAAATTTTGTGTATTTATATCATCATAATTTAAAAAACTACTAATATCTTCATCAGTATAATTAGGATACATAATTTTAATATGTCTAGTTATTTTATCTTTCATTCCATCATGATATATATTTTGTACATCTTGATACTTATGTAATGATTTCTTAAATATATTTATAAGATTATCATATATAGCTTTTTTTATATAAAAATTCTCTTTTGATCTTAAAACATATTTCTTTCTTAAATTACGTATATCAATTTTTATTATATTAATTAAATCATTTGTATCTTTTATAAATTTATTCAATTCTATACTTAATTCATTTTCTTGTTCTACAGTAATAGAAATATTTATTTTATTTTTTAAACATGATATTTCATCTACATTCTTTTGAATCTTTTTTATCTCCAATTTTATACTATCAACCTTATCTACATATATTCTTAAATCACTTTTATTTTCATTATCAATATTAATAACTGTTTCTTCATTTATATCAACTGCATTATCTATTATTTTGTCCTTTCTAAAAATAAACCATTGTATCATATTTTTTGCATTCACTTTATTTTTTTTTATCCCTAGGGATTTTAAGTGATCAAACAGGTCGATCATTCTTAACAACAAAAAAAAAATAAAATAAATAATATAATAATAAAAAAAAAAAAAAAAAAAAAAGAAAAGAAAAATAATGCATACAACAAAGGGTAATTATATAAAACAAATGAAGTACACACATACAAAAAAAAAAAAAAAAATTACATATATATATATTCAAATAATATAATAATAACAATGTTAAGGTTTTTTATATTTCATTTTATTGTTATATATATAATATAGAGACACATTTTGACCTTCATAATAACACAAGCATATATATATATATATATATATATATGTAATTATTAATTCTATTTATTTTATCTTTACAAATACATTTTGTTATATTATTCTTGCGCTGTCCCATATATTCAAATAACATATCTTTTATATTTATTTACATTTTTTCTTATCATCATATATATTCAAAAGTTATGACATATGTTATATTATATAACTACCTCTTTAATTTTTATAAGAATTGCGGCATTTTACATATACTTTATAAAACTAACATATATACATATAAATATATAAATACATATATATATTTGAATTATATACCGCTAATGTTTAAAAAGAAACAACAAAAAATTAATAAAGGAAAAAGTATGAATTAATATTTAAAATATATGAATTTATATGAATTTATATAAATTTATATGAATTAATTTGGAATAATATAAAAAATTAAAAAGAAGCGGTTTTAATTATTAAGTTAATTTAATACATAATTTATAAAATATACATAAATATAAATATAAATAAATAAATATGTATATATATATATATATATATATATATTAAAACATCATTTTATCAAATACATATAATATATATATAATATATTAAAATTTTTATAAAAGTTACTCATTTTTTAATAAAGTAATAAAATAAATTTTCCTTATCATTTTTCTTCTTCATTTAACCTGAATGTGAATATTTTTGGAACAGAAAAAATAATTTTTTGAATTTATTTAAAATATTATAATTTATTGGACACTAAAAGAATATAAATATGTATATACCTATATGAGTATATATATATATATATATTTAAAAGAATTACATGTGTAGATTTAAAGAAAGAATCTATACTTATTAATTATATATATAAGGCAACATTTGTTATTTAATTATATATATATATATATTTTTTCGAGGATTACCTTCTAAATGTTTTATATTTTATATCATATTAATTTAATATATATATATATGTGTTTTTTTCTTTTTTTTCTTTTAAAAATATATAAAAAAAAAAAATTTAAATAAATTGTCATTTTTTATTGGAAAATAAAAATTTCCCTTCGTCCATTTTGTTCCCTTTTTTTTTTTTTTTTTTTTTTTTTTTTTTTTTTATTTTATTTTTTTTATTTT
>NC_031482.1:304190-316688 GCF_001602025.1 Plasmodium gaboni | reverse complement strand
TTTTTTTTTTTTTTTTTTTTTTTTTTTTTTTTTTTTTTTTTTTTTGCACACACATTGAATTATTATTCTAATTTTTTTTTTTTTCCCTTTTTTACAAAAAAAAAAAAAAAAAAAAAAAGAAAAATAAGAAATAATAGGAAAATAAATAAATAATTAAAAAAAAAAAAAAAAATGATATAATAAATTCTTATGAAAAATTTACAAAATTTATAATATTTATAATATTTACAATATTTACAATTATTTACAATATTTTTAATTTTTTTTTTTTTTTTTCTTTTTTTTTTTATTTTCAATTTGTTTAATTCTAACACTTATATTTTTTATATTTAAAAAAGATTTTAATAAAATATGTTAACAATTATTTGAAACTTTCTTTCTTTGTCATATTTTTTTTTTTTTTTGTTCTTCCTCTTATTTTAAGTATTTGTTTTAATTATGTTTTATTTAGATACTCACAACATATTATATCTTGGTAGTTGTTTACTTGCATCAGTATGTACTTTATGTGTATGTAGAAACCGTGAGTTATTTCCACACATTAGTGAAAATAAACCTATAGGTAAAAATAAAATAAAATAAAAAATAATATATATATATATATATATATATATATATATATGCTTACGTTTATATATTTATGTGTGTGTCTTTTTGTCCCTTGATATTTTTACATTTTTATCTTTTTAATATTCTTTTATTTTATTATTCTATATTTTATTTTTCCTATTTAGGCCACTTATATCGTCTTTTGAATATTCATAAATATGAATCGTTCAGTGTTATAATTCAAATTCATCATTTAAATTTAAAATTCGGTGACGATGATAATGCAAAGTTTATAGTTCACTTGAAGATAGGGAACAGATATGCCTATACACATTACCACAAGCAGTATCAGAATAAGGTGCACATAGAGGTATGTCAACTTATAAAAATATAAAAATATAAAATTATAAAAATATAAAATTATAAAAATATAAAAATATAAAATTATAAAAATACATAGGAATTATATAAACCATTTGTATGTTTAATATATATATTTTTATTTTATTTATTTATTTATTTATTTATTTATTTATTTATTTGTTTACCCCTTTGAACAATTGTAGGAAAGAAAAAATATGATTGTTAAACAAAACAACAATACTCTTAGACTAGAGGTTTATAAAAAAGGAACTTTAAAAAATACTTTTTTTGGATCAGCTGAAATTCATATATATAGCGAAATAGTCAAAAAATTATTTCCTTGCAATGTTTATTTTAATATCACAAATAAAAATCAAATTGTTGGTACAGCATGTTTATCATTTCACTACATTAATTTAGATTGTATAAAAAAAGAGGACCAGATATATACTTCTCTTTTCATTGAAACAATTATATCTGTTCAAAAAAATCAAACAAAAAATAATGAAAAAATTGAAAAACTTATAGATGAGGGCAAGGAACATTTTGAGGCCATCAAAGAAACGGACATTAGCTCAAGTGAGTATATCATAATTATTTCATATAGCATATATAAATTAATGCATATATAAATATATATATATATATATGTATATATATATGTATATATATATGTATGTATATATATATATATATATGCATGTATATATATATATATTTTTTTTTATAGCCATATATAAAAACATATCAAATTTGGCTCTTGAAGATAAA
Source organism: Plasmodium gaboni (assembly GCF_001602025.1). NCBI lineage: Eukaryota > Apicomplexa > Aconoidasida > Haemosporida > Plasmodiidae > Plasmodium > Plasmodium gaboni. The sequence goes on along the minus strand of NC_031482.1, from coordinate 315,005 downwards.
ATCCGTTTGTTCTGCAAAAATTTAAATGGTTATTTGCTTCACAGTAATTTTTATATAAAACGATTTTATAACAAGTATTACTTTTACTTACATTTTTTTAAGGGGAAATTTTACTGGTGTTATTATAACGAAGAAGCTGACGCAAAGGTAAAATATATACATATATATATATATATATATATATATATATGTGTGTGTGTGTGTGTGCATATTTTTTATATTATTATTTATTTGTGTATATTTTTTCTCCCCTTAATTTTATAGATGGATAAAAACAGAGTTGGCTATGTGAGATTAGAATATGTAGTTAATGTATATAGTGACGTGTACAGCCATAAATACTTTTATATAAAATACAGGAAAAAAAATGAAAGAAAAGAAAATTATTTATATTTAAAAACTATAGATAAAGATAGAAATATATGGGTCAATGTTATTCATGATTTTATTATATTGGTAAGTAACTATAAACGTGAAAGAAAAAATAAAAAATATAAAATTAAAGAATTTACAAATAATTTAATAGAAGACACTCCTAAGGAAATTCTAGAAATTAATAAAACATTATCTCGTTCTTTATCAAACAATTCTATGAAAAATAAATATTTAGATAAGAAAAAAAAAGTAGAACTTTTAAGTGATATAGATAATGAAGAAAATTACACGAACTCAGGAGATTTAGGTCCAGTGTTTAAAGATATGAGCAAAAATATGTACAATTATAGTGACTAGTTAAAAGAATAAATAAATATAAATATAAAAATATATATATATATATATATATATATATATATTTCTTTTATGTAATTACAATATTTTCCTTAATTAACCAGACAATGTATAATATATACTTTTAAATAATACTACCAATATTGTTTTTAAAACATATTCTCATTGGATATATTATTTTATATTTTATTATTTTTTTGTCTATTTGTATTTTTCAAATTTATTGATGAAACATATTTTTAATAGAAAACTTATACACTAATATATGTATCCAAACAAAATTTTTTTTTTTTTTTTTAAACAATATGATCACACATTATTTTTATAATATAATATATATATATATATATATATATATATATAACATGTTTGTTTTAGTTAATTTAAAAAATTTATTCCTTATATATACACATATACAGTTACAACATTTTTAACATTTTATATTATCCTTTTTTATTTTCAATGAAAAAAAAAAAAAAATGAACAAATGAACAAATGAACAAATGAACAAATTAACAAATGAATAAATAAATGTGTGGATTTCATATGACATACATTTGGTCATCATTTATTTACTTTTTTTTTTTAATAATTAAATTTTTTCATTTATGGTACTATTAAATAAGTTTTCATAAAATTGATTAGTGTGCTCATTTATATATTCATTTTTTGAAAAGTCAATAAATTGAGTAGTATCTATAATACTAAATGAACATTTTTTTTCTGAAAATTTTTTCTTCAAAAAGTTATAAAGAAATAATATTTCCATATTAAATAAAAAGTTTTCATCATATTTGTAATTAAATAAAAATGTATTATTTTTTATATGGATGATTGTTTGTTTTAATTCAAAAGGATAAAATAAAAGGAAATAAAAAACTTGTTCTTTATTTTGTTTTTCTAATATAAGTAATATATCTGATATTAAAAATTTGTCTAATTTATAAAATGTTTTCATGTCTTTAATAATATATTGATTATTTTTATCATGTGTATTTATTTTTTTATTATATGAATATCTTATTATATTATCTGAGAAAAGTTGTATAGCTTTATGAACACTTTGATATTGATATCTATAATTTATATTATATTCATTAAAAAAAAAATCATTATATGTATTTTTTTTTTTATTATTAATACTTGAATTTATATATTCTAAATCAACTTTTTTTAATTGAAAATATTTACTATTTGAATATGTTGTAAAATTATTTTTTCTTTTTATATTTTCATCATAATTTCTCATTTTCTTTATAATCTTCATTACATTAATATAAACTTTCTCATTTATAATTTTTATAAAATCTAAGATAAACATTAATTGATTTACAAATAATTCTTCATCATCTTCTCCCTTTTCTAAAAGATTAACAATTATTGAAAATAATTGAATAAGAGATGATTCAATATTAAATAAATTTTCTTTTAACATTTCAGAATATTTGTCTAAAATATATTGTTTATTTTTTACAGATTCATAAGGATTATCTATTTTATTATTTTTTCCATACATTCCATTTTGAATTGTAATAATATTTGCATCTTTTGAAAATAAAAAATTCAAATTAATTTTTTCATCACATTCTTTAATCTTATTATTACATTGATAAAAAATTAAAATTAATAAAAAATTTAAATAATCATATATATTTAAAGTACATGGTAACGTTTCTGTTTTCTCTATCTTTTTAAAAACCATTATTTCATTCTTTAAATTAAAATATTTTTTCCTTTTTTTTATGTTATTTTCATTATAAGAAAAAAATTTATCACCTCCATTGATATTACGATTATTATCATGATTAGTCATCATATCATTATTATTATTATTATCATTATTATTATCATTATATTTATCATTATTATTATCATTATAATTATCACTGTTAGAGAATAAATCCTTTTGAAAATTATCTAAGTTTATTAAATTTTGCTTTATTTGAATATCTGTAGGCAGTTTCCACAGATTTTTCTCATGTGTGCATTTTCCTATCATTAAATCATTGTTACCATTTTCTTTCTCAATTTTGTTATTTGAACTTAAAAATAAATCACACATTTCTTTCATATCTTCAGGGTTGTTTATTTTTTGAAAAATATTATATGATAATAAAAATATTTTCATTTTTTTCTGGGATTCTAATACATGTACATGTGTATTTATATATTCTATTATTGAGTGAAAAATATCATAATTATATATTTTCATTCGATGTAATATTTCCAAGTACAAATATAAATTGTCTATACTTAAATAATTATAATTTTCTTTAAGAATAAATAAACACAATGCATATAAATTTAAATATTTTATATCACATAAAGATAAACTTATCATCAAATTGTGAATTATATATTTCATATTTTCATTATGCAAATTTTGTTCAATTATTTTTAATATTTTATCACTTATATTATCCAAATGAATTTCAAAGTTATATGGTACCTCCGATTGTTTTGTATCTTTAACTTTTTTCAAAAACATTTGTTCATTATATTTTATAACATAAGATAGAGAATTATAACTTGTATATAAATTATAACCACTATTATAACCATACAATATTTGAAACAAATTACAATATCCCTTTGATGATTCATCATAATAATAAGAAATAGGACTTGTCATCATATTGTTAATATATATACTATTATTATTATACATATTATCACTCTCTATTTTATTTTTCCAATTAGCTATTTTATTTCTTGAATTTTCAAGATTTTTTCCTGAACAAGTCAGGTCATTGTGAACTAGCCAATTTTTTTGTTCCCATTGATTTTTATTTTTTTTTTCATAATGAAAATATAATTTATGTTTAAAGACATTAAAATGTTTTAATATTTTTGAGATACAATTAAGAAAATTAATTAAATTATCTAAAGGTTCAGAATTATCCATGAATAAAATTCCTTGTCTAAGTAAATAAGAAAAAAAATCATAATTTACGTAATTACATTTTAAGCATGAGTTTATAATATTTGTGATTTGAAATATATTAAAAGTATTATTATTTTTTTGGTTCCATATTTTGTTATTAATTGGATATTTTTCGATATTTTCAATAATATCATTATTTTTATGATTATTTAATTTAAGGGTGTTATTCATTTCTATTTCGTTTCCTTTTAAAATGATGTGTGTTTTTGTTGTGGGTTCATTATTATCTGTAAAAAAATTATTTGTGTTCATCATTATATGGGTAGCAATTTTTTCAAAAAGTTCTTGTACATAATCTGGTTTAAATTTAGCAAATGAGTAAAATAAATTTGTAAAATGTATGGAATTATAAAAATAATAATTTTCCATTATAATATTTTTGAAATTTAAATATAATTGTTGATCATATATATTTAAGTTAGCTAATGATAATAACAAAGATGGGATTAAAAAATAATTTGAATCTTTTATAACATTTTCTATATTTAAATATTCTATTATATTATTTAAAATGTTTTTATTTTTTATTTTTAATTTATGCATAGATGATAGAAGATATAAAATATCTTCTAAACGAAACTTATGTTTTCCAAGTTTGTTGATAAATATTTTTATTTTATCTTTTGTAATAACACACTTTTGTTCTTTACACATATTATTATTATTATTATTGTTGTTGTTGTTTTCAATTTGTTCATAATTTTTTGAATAGATATATAAAACATTTAAAAAACATTTTATATTTACTTTTTTTAAACTTGTTTTGTTTAAAATTTTAAAATTAATTTCATTAATAATATCTTTATAATTATCTATCATATTCCATTTTTCAAGAATATATAAAAATATGCTTAATTGATTATTTGTCATTTGATTTATTTTTTTTGATAAAATATCTAGATGATTATAAACAATATCAATAAGTTGTATGTTTTTTTTTTTGTTGTTTATTTTTATTTTTTCATTTATCTTTTCCTCTTCATTAATAACAATTATCATGTCTTTTATATGTTTGTTACTATTTGTAATTCCTAATAATAACATAAAAATATTTTTTATTTTTATATGATCATAATTTTTGTTCTCTTTATAATATTGTATTAAGTAATGTTTCCATAGATTTTCATCTTTTATTTTATTTTTACTTAAGTAGTAAATTTTTTTACATAAATTATTAACAACATGTAAGTATATTTCATCTTCTTTAACATTAGAATTTTCATTCCCCATATTTTCTATTTTTGATTTTTTATGTTCTTCATTTGTTTGTATTAATATTTTATTATTATTTATTTTTACATGATTTTTTTTTTTATATATATGATCCTTATCATTCCTTCTATACATTTTATTATTTTCCTTTATATCTACATTATTATCATTTTTCTCTTCTTCAATATTTATTAACACATCATTTGTATTAAGATGATATTCCTTTTTAGTTTTATGAACACTTATGAGTCTTTTATATACTACAATGTTGTTATTCTCATTATATATATGACATTTTTTTTTTATTTCTAATTTTTTCAAATAGGAATAAAAAGTAGGAACATAGGTATGATAGAAATGTAAATTCCTCATAAATTTATTATTACAATTATTATTAAAAGAGTTACATCTTGATATATATTTTCTTATTTGATCCTTTACTGTAACATATTTAAACACATTAATTTCTTTCGTTAGAAATACACACTTATTCTTCATATCACAAAAATAACGTTTCTAATAAAATCCATTACATTATATTAAATTATATAAAGAGGAAATGCTGACGTTTTTATTTTTTTTTTTTGACATGTAGATTTATATGTACATGTTCATCTTTATATATTATAAATGAAAGAATTTTAGTTGGATATTTTTAATTTAATTTTTTTTATAAACTCTTAAACATATATATATATAATGTTTAATAACTCTTTTTTTTTTTTTTTATTTACATTAAAATAAGCTTTTTTATTTTATTATTTTATTTTTTAATAATTCATTCACTCACCTTTTTGATACTGACACTTACATATTTTATTATACACAAAAAAAAAAAAAAATAAATACTAAAAAAAAAAAATTCCTAAATTATAAATATATATTTAAATATATAATATATAATATTTATATCAAAATTATGTGTATATTTTGATATGTTCATATAATTTTAAGATTAATAGGAATTATTAAAAATTATAAGTTGATAAAAAATTTTATATTTTTAGATATTATATAAAAAAAAAAAAAAAAAAGAAGAAACAACATATTATATTATATTATATTATATTATATATAAATAAATTATTTAATTTGTAGCACAACTTTGACATAAAAAATTATATAACATTTTATATTTTTTTACCGTTATATATTTTCATTATAAAATTATTTCTTCATTTTGAAAATTAAAAAAATATATATTTTTATTTTCTTAATTATAAAAAGGATTATTTATACGCGTGAATACATACATATATAAAATATATTTATAAAAAAATATGTAAGTAATGTTTTGATATCTTAAATATATATATATATATATATATCCTTATAGTGATAATGTGAAAGAATCTATTTTATAAATTTTTTAACATTCAATGTGCCTATAAATATTTTATTTTTGTTCATATATAACCTTAACTCATTCTTGGAAGACTCCTGAAAATATAAATTTTAATTATGGGGGGGAGAAAAAAAAAAAAAATAAGAACATGTGTATTTATTTTGAGTTATCTAATAAATGCACTTATTTTTTCTTCTTTAAAAGGATTACATAGATAAATATATACACACATAAAAATAAATATATATATATTTTTATTATATTCTTTTATGATTACCTGTATGTGTTGTCTATTAATTTGTTGAATTTTCCATAGAGGTACGACTTTTCTACTCTTTTTAAGAGTGGTCTTAAGTTTTTATTCTTCCCTAAAAAATAAAATAAAATAAAATAACACAACATAACATATGTATTATTATACAAAATAAATATATCATCATTACATTTTTTTTTTGATTTTGCTTTTATATGTTTTTGATAAAACATTCTACAATAAAATATGCACAATATATATATATATATATATATATATAATCCTTATAATGTATGTGTAAATATTTGTTCTTTTTTCTTTTAACTTACACATGTCGATTAACTACTGGGTCATGTTTTCTTAATGATAATCTGTACTTTGATTTACTTGGAGAAATGTAAGTGGAGTATATATAATTACTTGCACATGATGATATTAAATTTATATGAACCCTTTTACTCTTACATCTAAATAACACATTACTTAAAAAAAGCATTTTATAACAAGAGAATAAAAAAATTATACATATTATTATTTGTTTAATTATATATGAATTCTCTTTTTCATTTCACCTATGAAATATATATATATATATATAATCTTCAAGTTGCAGTATATAATAATATATATGCTTGAAGAGTTTATTATATATTTTTTTATTTCCCCTATATAATATATATTTAATTTTTTATATCCTTAAATTATATTATATATATTATATATTATTATATATATATATTATTTTTATTTTTTTTAATGTTTTATTATTATTTCCTTTTTTTTTTTTTTTTTTTTTTTTTTTTTTTTTTTTTTTTTTTTTTTTTTTTTTTTTTTTTTTTTTTTTTTTTTTTTTTTTTTTTTTTTTTTTTTTTTTTTTAAAAAAAAAAAAAAAAAAAAAAAAAAAAAAAAAAAAAAAAAAAAAAAAAAAAAAAAAAAAAAAAAAAAATATAAATATACATATATATATATATATATATATATATAATATATAAACCACCACTAATTTGTATTCTTTCTTTTTTATATTATGTTTATAAAAGAGTGTAGAATTTTTTTTTTTTTTTTTTTTTTTTAGTAAATACAATAACCATAGTGTAATTATATTTGTATATGTATTTTCATTTTTATTTATTTTTTCTGGAGAGCATAAGAGGGGAGTTGAAAAAAATATATATTACAAAATTTTAATATATATCAAAAAAAAAAAAAATAAAATATACACTTATATAAATAAATACATCCATCCATCCATACATATATGTATACATGTATGTGTAAAGTTCCTAGTATAACATATTACTTATATATATTATGTACATATAAATAAACATTTAGAAATGAAAAAAGAAAATAATTCATTGTTATCATCAAGATATAGAATAATATTAGGAGGATTTTTAATTCACTGTACTTTAGGAAGCATTTATTGTTTTTCTAATATAAGTGTATATGTAATATCATATATGAAAATAATAGGATGTTCTGATGTAAAATATAAAGATAGTAGTTGGATATATGTGTTGACATTGTTATTTCAATGTTTTTTTGGTTTTTTTGGAGGAATATTAAATCAGAATTTAGGACCACAAATAAGTGTCTTATTAGGTGGATGGTTAATGTGTTTAGGAATTTTATTATCATATTTTACAGTTTTTAATTTTTATTTATTTTTAATGACATATGGAATATTATGTGGAATAGGTTGTGGAATAGCTTATCCTATCCCTTTATCTGTGGCAGTGAAAAAGCACTATGACTACAAAGGAGTGGTAAGAATAAATAACAACACATATATATATATATATATATATATATATATATATATATGTATATTTAAATTTTGTTTCGTTGTAAACGAAATAAAAGGAGTTAAAGATTGTTATTAAAATGAGATATATATATATATATATATATATTTATATATATAATTATGCAGTTGTTTACATATTTATTATCATATCTTTTTATATTCCATTTCAATTTATATTTTTTATACCCACCCCCCTTCTCTTTTCTTTTCAGATTAGCGGTATCATATTCATAGGGAGAGGACTATCCGTGTTCATTATTTGTCCGCTACAAAATTATTACATAAACAAATACAATTATATGCCAGACTATATGCCAGAAATAGAAAATTCGGATGAGAAATATTTTAGTAACTTAGATATATTAAATAAGGTACCGTATTTGTTTATATATGAAGGTATATTTTTTGCTATAATTCAGTTTTTGGGTTCTTATTTGATTGCAGATTCAGGTGATACATCTAAGGATTTCATGGCTTATAATGATAGGAATAATAAAGTGTTATATTTTGAAGAGAAAAGTTTTACAAATAAGCCTAATGGTTTATCTAATTCTTTAAGAACGTTATCAAATACATCTAATTTTTCATTTAGAGAAGCGAATAATACATTTATTAATCGTGAATTTATATTAATATGGTTAATGATATTTTTTAACTGGCAAGCTATATCATATACTCAAGTTTTCTGGAAGATATTTGGAATGAATTATTTATTAATAGATGATAGATCTTTATCAATATTAGGATCTGTATCTTCTCTTTTTAATATTTTTGGTAGAATTTTTTGGGGAGTTATAAGTGACTTTACAAGTTTTAAAACAACATTAATATTAATGAGTTTTATGATGAGTTTCTTAACAATCACATTAACTATGTCAGGGTTTTATGGTATTATAACATATTCTATATGGGTATGTCTTATTTTTTTTTGTCATGCTGGCACTTTTGCTGTATTTCCATCTATAACTGCTCATACATTTGGAACTAAAAATTTTGGACCCGTATTTGGACTCCTATTTACAGCAAGAGCTTTTTCAAGTATTATAAATGCAATGATATCAGCAGTCTTATTAAATAATATTGGTAACGTCGCCATGTGTGCTATTGTTTCTTTATCATCCTTTGTCAGCATCATGTTGGCGTTAGCATTTTAAAAAATTTAAATGAAAATAAAAAGATATAATACACACACACACAAAAAAAATTTATAAATCGATATATATAAATGGGCACACACACATATATATATATATATATATATTTATATGTTTATATATTTTTCTCTTTGTTTGGTTTTTATATTATTTATATATTACAAATTTAACACATTTTTATTTTTTTATGTACATTTGTGAAATGCTATATCATTACAAATGTTTTTATAAAATCCTATATTTTATTATTTTTTTTAATTTTTTAATTTTTTTTAATTTTTTAATTTTTTTAATTTTTTTTAATTTTTTTAATTTTTTCGTTTTCACATATATTTATATATGTACTATTTTCCTTTGAATATTATTTTACACCTTCATTATGATCTTATTAAAAAAAAAATATATAATTGTTCATATATATTTTAATAATATTTTCCTACATTTTATATATATAAGAGGAGCTAAGAACCCTAAAAAGATACCCTCCACATAAATGAATAAATAAATAAATAAATATATATATATATATATATATATATATATATTTTATCTTGTGGACTTAATTTAAACCATAAAAGGAGGGAAAAAAAAAAAAAAAAGAATTAGACAATTAAAGGGATAACATAATATATTTTTTGTAACACATATATATATATATATTATTTATATGATGATTCTTTATCTTTTTGATAAAATATAAATATCAATGATATATTCATCCTCTTTCATATTTATTTCCTTCTCCCTCACAAAAAAAAAAAAAAAAAAAAAAAAGAATTAGACAATTAAAGGGATAACATAATATATTTTTTGTAACACATATATATATTATTTATATGATGATTCTTTATCTTTTTGATAAAATATAAATTTCAATGATATATTCATCCTCTTTCATATTTATTTCCTTCTCCCTCACAAAAAAAAATATAAATATATAAATATATATATATATATATATATATATATATATATAGTTGGGTTGTTTTTTTTTAACTGTAATATATTATATTTTTATTTATTTATGAACATTGGTTTGTTTTATTTTATTAGTACATTTTTATATATAAAAGAAAAAAAACTAACTAGATTATTGTATTCTCTTTTTATAAAATAAAATTATATACTTTAGAGGGGAGAAAAATACTTGTCATTTTTTTCTTATTCTTTTATTTATTTTTTTTATGAAAAGCAATTCAAGGATAAAAATAAAACATAGAAAAGACAAAAAAAAAAAAAAAAAAAAAAAAAAAAAAAAAAAAAAAAAAAAATAAAAATATATAAAAAAATATATAAATAAAAATAAATATATATTATTTATTAATATATTTAGTATAAAATATAATTTTTAATAAAAATATTAATTAT
>NC_031482.1:294656-303890 GCF_001602025.1 Plasmodium gaboni | reverse complement strand
TTGATTAAACTTCGAAATGAATTATAAAAATAATGAGAAACATATGGATGAAGAAAATGATCAGGAGAGTGATGATGATTTTTTTAAAGTAAATAGAAAACCTCACATTAATGATGATGCCGAAGAAGAAGATGACGATGATGATATTAATAATAATAATAGTAATAATAATAATAATGTTAATGGGGTTGATCTAGATGAAGAGGACCAAGATGATTATGAAGATGAGAATTATCTTGTAGGAGAAACCATCGAAATTGATGAGTCGAAAGTGAAAAGCGAAAAAACGGAAGAAGATATATTTAACGAGAATAATTTATTACATGGAATAAAAACAAGAGAATTATTAGAACAAGAAATATTAATTCTTTTTAGTAACATGTTAAAAAAAGAAACGATTTTAAGTAAAGATACTAAAAATAATAGTAATGATGCTATGGATGATTTGTCATCATATAAAGATGATATGATTGATGATAAAGAATTAAAAGATTTTGAGAAGTCTAGTTTAAAAATAAAGAATAAAGAAGTATATAATTTTATATATAATAAGATGAATTTACATATTAAAGAGAATAAGAAAAAAGAAGAAAAAGCAAAAAAGAATAAAATACATAATAATGATGAAAATAATAATAATAATATAATGAATTATAAAAATATAGATAAAACACATTATATATTAGATAATAATGTTGTTCATATATTAAATGATATAAATACTTATTTAAAAAGAGAAAGAGATTATATGAATAGAAAATTTGGAACATATATAGATTCAACATATAAAAATCCTATGTATGTAACATTATATATATTTAATAATGATATATTAAAAGATATTATATTACAAGTAATAGATATTATTAGAAATGATTATGATCATGCAATATATAAAGATATAGATGAAAATCAATTAATAAAAAATATAATAATCTTAATAAATAATTTAACAACTAGACCAAGTAAGGAATGGTTTGATTATTGGAAGAGACATATGCCTACATTTAATGATAAAAAAAGTGAATATAATGTATATAAATATTTACAATTACAAAAAAGTGATAGAAGAATATTATATGATACTTTAAAGAATGATATATATATTAAAGAATTACAAAAAAGATCTGATATATTAGATCAATATCAAAAAGGATTACAAAGTTTAAAATGTTTACTAGCTAATAAAAATTTCTTAACAATGCTAAATGAATTTAGATATAATTGTCAGCTTTTTATTGATGCAGATTATAGAGAAATCGAAGAAAATGAAAAAGTTATCGAAATGGAAAGGAGACAAAATGAATTACTTGAGGAGAAAAAAAAATTAAAGGAAGAGTTGGAATCTTATCAAGATGATGATTCAACGGATGATGAGACTAATGCGAGTGACCAAATGGTTGATCAAAAGGGGGGTGTCACACATGATAAAATAAAAGACAATATGGATGGAAATATGGATGGAAATATGGATGGAAATATGGATGGTAATATGGATGGAAATATTAATGACAATATTAATGACAATATTAATGACAATATGAATGACAATATTAATGACAATATGAATGACAAGATAAATGTAGGAAAAAGAAATTCTTATAAATCCCATTCAGAAAAAAAAAAAAAAAATAATGTGATAAGAAGCAAAATTTACAATATAAAAAAACGAATAAGCAAAATTAATGATGAATTACATGAATTATCAAATTTTTTTTTAACAGATAAAATTAAAAGAGAGAAATTAATGTATGAATATAATGAAAATGTCTTTTTGGTTCGTAATATTTTAACCCAAGTTTTAGGTATAAGAAATAAAACAGAAAATCGAGATATTAATTTAAATAATATACATTATGCTATACTACAAAATATCTTAGATAAACATGGATGTCTTCATTTAATAATTGATGAAATGAAAGATTTATTTGAAAAAGAAATAAAAAAATATGAAGAAGAAACTAATATCTATATACCATATATAAAACAAAATACTATGAAACAAATATGGGAATACATAAGATTATTTTATAATATTATATGTTATATTGATCCAATTGACTTGGTCAAATCATTAACATATCAAAAAAATAAAACAAAAAAATATACACCAATAAATAATAATATTAATAATAATAATAATAATATTAATAATAATAATAATAATAATAATATATATAATAATAATAATAATAATAATAATATGTATTATAATAATAATATGTATTGTAATAATAATATATATAATAATAATTATTATAATAATTTGAATTTAAAAAATGTTGAAAAAGATATGAACAAAAGGAAAAGCATGGGAAAACAACAAAATAAAAGGAAAAGTAATTATATAAATATAAAACAGAAAAATTTAATGATCACACATCTTTCTAGAATCAATCCTTTACTAGCGAAATCTAAAGTAAGGAAACCAAATGAAGAAAAACATTTAAAAAAAAGGAAAAAGAAATTTATAGAAAGAAAAAGTTTAATAGATCACTATGAAATATTTTCTTTTGAAGATTTTTCTTTTAATATGTTTTCAGAAGATCGCTTATTTAATAAATATAATATTTTAGATATATTTGATTATAGTAATCTATATAAAATACAAGATTTTCTAAATAATATTATAGGTATTAATGAAGAATTTGAAAGTATATATGATAATGATGATAGTTTTCAATATTCATTAAAAGTATTTTTAAATATATGCATAAAAGATTTAAGAAGATGTATAAAAGAATTTTATAATTATCAATGGGATATCAAAATTATTTTAAATATTCATGCATGGATTGTAACTTATTATACTAATTTATATATATATGAAAATAGGAAAAGATTTTATAATTCTAGAAAACAAAAAAAAAATATAAAAAATTATGAAATGAAAAGAGAAGATGAACATATATCTTCAAAAGAATATACATATCAAAATGAATCTGAAATTAAAGATTATCATCATCATCATCATAATAATAATAATAAGAAGGAAAATGAATATAATCAAAATTATAATAATTCTAATTATAAAGAACAAGATAATGATATAATAAATCATAATACATATTTTAAAAATGATAATCAAAGTGAGAATTCATCATTATTTATTTCTAGAATTCAAATGGTTTTAGGTTTACAAATGTATATAGGAGATAATAGTATTCATTCAGAATTTTTATGTGATACCTTTCAACGTGTTATAAGAGAAGAAAAAATGATGAAAAATAGTAGTCAAGTTATATTATGCTGTTTAAGATGTCTATATGCAGATCTTAATTTATTAGATATACATTCTTTATCTACAGATGAAAACGTAAAATCTATATGTAAAACATCATTAGACAATTTTCTTAAAAGAAATATATTAACAACTTTAAGTTGGATCCTACAAAATTTTAAAATATTAAGCCATGAAAAACATATTTTTATATATTCTTTAAAATGTTCATTGCTTATAATAAATTTATTATCAAAATTGGGTGGAACCACATATATAGTAAAAGAAAAAAAAAATATTCATAATGATCAAGATGACGAAGATAATAATAATTATGATGATAATGATGATGATAATAATAATAACTATGACGATTACTATAATACAATGGATAAAAAAAAATATAAAAAACATTATAATGAACCTATGGAAAAAATCGATGTTTCTGATTTAGTAGATGAAATTTTTAACGGAAAAATAGTTAATATATGTATGAATATTTTAGAAAATTTTAAAAGAAATAGTTTATATATAAATGATTTAATTATAACATATTTTGAATATTTAATAAAACATAAAAATAATGAATATAATTTCTTAATATTTTTTGATATGAAATATTTTCTTATATTTAAAGATATTATTAATGACCCAGAAGCATATAATAATCCACATTATTATTGGATACCATCTTTCTTTGAAAATATTATTGCATGCTTTTTTAAATTATGGAAAAGCAATTATTTTATTGTTAATGAACTCTTATTTACAAAAGATATTAATAGAAATAATTCAAATTTATTAAATGAAAAATATTTATTATCTATATTTAGTAATTATAATGAAGGTAATGATCCATTCATCTTTCAACAATTAAATGAAGGTACTTTTATAAATGATATATTTATTCAATTAAATAGTAAAAAAAGATTAGAATCTTTAGAATGGTCTAATGATGATATAGAAAATCTTAAATTCTATTTTAAACAATTTAAACACATGCATAATTTCTTACCTTTTATAAGCGAAATGTTAAATAAATCATCTAATGTAGTAAAAAATCAATTAATATATTTAAATTATTTAGATAAAAGAGGAAAAATTATATATGATGATCAATATGAAACTGATCACATTCTTTCCTCCTCATCCTCATCCTCCTCATCATCATCATCATCATTATCATATTTATCATCACATAGTAACAAATCAGATAAATCCTTAAAAATGTCTTATCAAAAAAAAAAACATACAGATCAACATATTAATCATCATAAAAATTATCCTACGAGAACAACAAAACAACCGCTTCTTTATACAATATATAAATTAAAAAAATTAAATTATAATGACAATCAAAACGATCAAACAAATTTAACTCTTAATAAAATTAACTGTAATGTAGATACTGTCTTAGACGAGATCAACATTAATTTAAAATCTTTATATGAATTAAAAAAATTATCGAAAAATAAAATATTCAATAATAAAGCTTTAGCATTTGATATTCCTTTAAGTATATCTCCAGATTTATTAGAACATCATTATTTTAAAAAATTATTAAAGCTTATAGGATTTTTATATAATGAAAATGTAGATGAATGGATATTAAATGAAAGTTTAGATTTAGACATTTTTAAAAAAACAGTAGACAAATTTGAACAGTTATATGTAATGGATATTCACCAATTACAAAAAAAATTATCATTTAATAAATCGAATGTTCAAACAAAGCGTCGTGGAAAAAGTCAGACTCAAAATGACGATGACTACGAGGAGGAACACGTTTCTTCTCACACGGAGAGTAATAATGAGGAGAATGATTATTATGGATATGACCATATGGGTGATACAAATGACAGATGTGATGATACAAATGAAAGGTTTGACGATAAAAAAGACAGATGTGATGATTCAAATGACAGATGTGATGATTCAAATGACAGATGTGATGTTTCAAATGACAGATGTGATGATTCTAATGACAGATGTGATGATTCTAATGACAGATGTGACGAAGGAACAGATAAGAAACCTATGGGTGAAGAGGAATTACATTTACGCATTCCATCTATAAAAATAAAAGGTACATTGAAACTATTAAAATTAATGCATGAATTTTTTATTTCAAATGATGATGATTGTAGATTATTTTTTAATGATTTAATAAATACCATCGAAGAGAAATGTATTGTTATCTTTGAAAAATTAAAAAAATATAAAGTTGATTATAATATAATAAATAAGAATAATACAACAAATGAAAATAATGACAAGCCATATAATAATTATGATAATAATACACATTCTAATGAAATATGTTTTGAAGATTATAAAATATATTTAAGTGATAAAGAAAAAAATATTTTAAAAGGTAGATGTAACCATAAAAATATTCTAGAACAAATTTTAGAAATATTAGGTTTATATATTTTTTTTAATGTTCCATGTTTGATTATAAGCAAATATATAAAAGAAGAAGAGTTCTATGATAGAATTACAACTATTAATAATCATAAAACTTTAAGTTTAAACGAGTTAAATAATATTATAAATACAAAAGAAGAAGAAATCAAAGAAAAAAAAAAAAAAAAAAAAGAAGAAAGAAAACCAAGTGCACATCAAAAATTTGCATTTATTAAAAGCATATGTGAATATTTAAATTATAAATATATTATTATGAATACTTATAAAAATCAAGAAAACACAGATGAAAATAACAACAACAATCATAATGATAATAATATTATTTATAATAATACATATTCTAAATATAAAGATATATATTTTGGTGATGATAAATTATTAACGCTATTATATGATAAGTTAAATCTATGGAATAATAGACGCAAGAAAAAAAATGATGACATTTTGTTGGAAATACCCATCCCTCAATTTGTTGAATCGATATGTAATATGGTGACACCAGGTGGAGAATCTGAGAACAAACGTGATGAAATGAATAAAATATATACTAAAGAATATGACAATAATGATGATAATAATAATAATTATCATAATAATAATGATAATTATCATAATAATAATAATTATGATAATAATTTTGATTCGAATTATCAAGAAAATACTCAAAAGATATATTCTTTAGTTATAGAAATAGGAGTTTGTTTGAAGGGAATATATCAAGATGAATCTATTTTAAAATGGAAGTGTGAACAAGTATCAAAAGAATGGATGAAAATCATGTTAAAATTATTTTATAATATTCTTTATGATAGTACATATAATGTTATAGAAAAATTATTTAAGGAATATAAAAATATCAAAGAAATCTTAAACGACCAGTCTGCTGATTTCTTAGATCTATATAAATCAGATAAAAAGAAAAAAAAGAAAAAGAAAGAACTCAACCATGTTGAGAAGGAGAATCAACCAAATATTGATGATAACGAAATATTCTTTAGTAAAGAATATGAAGATAATCATAATAGGAATGAAAAAAAAGAAGTACAAAAAGAATATAACATATATGATAATAATGTGAACACATTACCATTTACAAATAATATTCAAGAAGAAATAACATTTAATAACATAAATAATGTAATTAATGAATATATTCCAAACGTAGATAATAATATTAATGAAACTACAAATAATGTATCAAATGAAGTTAATCATATAAGTCAAAAGACAAATAAAAGAAAACTCAATGATATAGAATTAAAAGAACATGATTGTTCTGATCTATTCAAAAAAAGAAAAATAGAAAATACTTATAGAAATACATATAAGAAAAATAGAAAGATTATCATTAATTCTTTATTAACAAATAA
Source organism: Plasmodium gaboni (assembly GCF_001602025.1). NCBI lineage: Eukaryota > Apicomplexa > Aconoidasida > Haemosporida > Plasmodiidae > Plasmodium > Plasmodium gaboni. The sequence goes on along the minus strand of NC_031482.1, from coordinate 296,873 downwards.
AAATATTTTCCAATATAAAGAACATGATATTATTAATAAGGTCAAGCAAATTTTTATTAAGGCAAAACATATGGCAACTAATGGGGTAAGAAAATATAAATATTTAAAGAAAACATATAAATGAATAAATATATATATATTATATACATTTCAATCATTCATTTTTTGTCTTTTATAGGATCTACGAAATAGATGGAAATCTCGAGAAGATGTCAAGAAAATCCTTTTATTGTAAAAAATTACAAGGGCGCAATATTGTGATTATATAATGGTAAATAATTAATCACACAGACAAAAAAAAAAAAAAAAAAAAAAACATACATATATATAATATCTTTTTAAATGTTGACACATTTTACTTTTAATATTAAACTCAAAAACTATTTAAAATTTATATAATTATAAATAATCGTATTAGTTTCTTTTTTTTTTTTTTTTTTCTCCTATACACGTTCTTTTATTAAAAATAAAAATATACATATATATATATTTATATTTATATATCTTTATATTATATGCAAACTGTTGTTTATCACATTAAATATGTGAATTAAAAAAAAAAAAAAAAAAAAAAAAAAAATATATATATGATAACATATTATATTATATTATATTATATCATTTCATTTTGACTTTAAGATTTTTGGGCTTCTTCTTTTTGTTTTCTTAATCTTATAATGGTTGATTTAGCAGCAACAGCAGCTGGGGTTGTTAAACTCCAAGCACCTCCACAAACCTTTCTTTTGCATTTCTTACATTTCCATATACCTACACAAGTTCTTTTTGTAGCAGTCTAAAAAATAAAAAAAATAAAATAAATACATACATACATACATACATACATATATATATATATATATATATATTTCTGTTTATATGTTACATTTAATAATATTTCTTTTATATATATTATTATTATTACCTTTCCACAGAAGGTACATAAATATTTGGCATGTTGCATTAATTCAATTTTTTTTATTTGTTTACGTAATGATGATCCATACCTTGTTCCATACTTTCCTGTTAAACCGACCTAATAAAAAAGAAAAAAATAAACAAAACATAAAATGAAGAAATAAATAAATAAATAAATATATATATATATATATATTTTATATATATATTTCTTCATTTTTTTTTTTTTTTTTTTCCTTTTGTACCTTTTTAGTTCTTCTTGACATTTTGCTTTATTTTATTGTTTTTATATTTTTATATTTTTCAAATAACTTATTATTATAAATAATTATTTTATTTATATATATATTCTTAACTATTTTTATCAAAAAAACTTTTTTTTTAATTTATCTTTTTAAATTAAAAAAAAAAAAAAAAAATTTTATTTTTTATTACAATTTAAAACTATTATCAAATGATGAAATTTTTTTAAAAAGAGAAATAAAAATAAAAAATATATACAATAAAAAAAAAAAATATATATATATATTATAATACCCCACAAGGATATATATTACCTATGCTATAATAATATATATATATATATATATATATATATATATATATTTATACATATATATTATTATATTTTCAGGTTTGAATATATATGTTTATAGAATTTTTATTTTTTCCCATTGGCAAATGAAAAGAAATAAAAAATTAATAATACCTTATAAATATAATATATATAAATATATATATATATATATATATATTATATATATGTCATAGTTTTTATATTGAAGAGAAAATTATTTTTTATATAATGGCCTTAATTATTTGAAAACCACTTTCTTCTCCCCTCTATTTTTTTAAGTATGCAATAATATTATGTATATTAATATATATATAATATATATTATATATTATATATTCATTGAATATTTTTTAAAGCCTTAAAAAAAAATATATTATATATAAATATATATATTAAATGAACATCAAATTTTAAGAGGGGTAAAAAAAAAAAAAAAAAAATATATATATATATATATATATAATAATAATATATATATATAATATTACAATTATTTAATTGTATAAAAGAATTATATATTATTATTATCATATATTTTTTTAATTTATTTTTTCTTCAAAAAATACCTGAAACATATATATAATCAAAAATGCAACAAAATTAATAAAATAGGTCAGCGTATTATTTTCTTATTGTAAATTATTAAAAAATATATACATATAATATTATATATATATATATATTTTTATATATAATATTATGTATATACATTTTCCTTATACTTC
>NC_031482.1:281156-294556 GCF_001602025.1 Plasmodium gaboni | reverse complement strand
TAAAAAAGGAAAATTATATATTTTTTTTTTAATATAGAATAGGAAATATAAATAAACCCCTTTTTTTTTTTTTTTTTTTTTTAATAAATTATATTATATATATATATAAAAATATATATATATATATATTATATTATAACATGTATATTTTAATATATTCCTTTTTAACAATAAATATTTTAAATTTCTATCATTAATCTTGATATATATATATATATATAATATATATATGCCGTTATTTTTATTATAAATATATACATATATATATTTATATATATTTATATATATATATATTTTTTCATTTGAATAATTTCTAAGAAAAGAAAAAAAAAAAAAAAAATGGCATCAATGGATCATAATGCTCAAGATGAATTAGTAGATTATGAAGATGATGAGAATATATTAGATAGCAAAGATGTTAAAGGGAATTTAGGAAATAATATTTTAAATAATAATAATAAGGGTGGAGCTATGAGAGGTAGTTATGCAACTGTGCATACAGGAGGATTTAAAGATTTTTTTTTAAAACCTGAATTATTAAGAGCCATAAGTGAAAGTGGTTTTGAGCATCCATCAGAGGTACAGCAAGAGACTATTCCCGCAGCTATTACAGGTAAACATATAAAATGTATAATAAATGAAATAAATGAAATAAATGAAATAAATGAAATATATATAATATATATAATATATATAATATGTATAATATATATAATATATATAATATATATAATATGTATAATATATTTATATATATGATTAATTTTCATATGCACACATTTATATTAGCATATTTAGACGGAGAATGTACCTTTTATTGAATTTATGATGATCATTAAATTTTGTATATATATTAAGGAATTATATATTTATAAGATATAATTTATATGTACATTTTTTATTATGAGAAATCATTTGAATAGTTGTATACAACCTGTGCATATATTTATTTATTTATTTAATTTTATTTTAGGAACCGATATTCTTTGTCAGGCCAAGAGTGGTATGGGCAAAACAGCCGTTTTTGTGCTATCGATATTACAACAACTAGATACTAATGAGAACCAAGATATGCAGGACACAAAAGAGATGAATAATGAGAACAACAATAATAATGGAGAGAATAAGTTCGTTAGGTGTCTTGGATTAGCACATACTCGAGAGTTGGCTTATCAGATAAAGAATGAATTTGATAGATTTAGTAAATATTTGAAAAATGTACGATGTGAAGTTGTATATGGTGGTATATCAATGAATAAGCATATAAAATTATTTAAAGAAGATAACATTCCACATATAATAATAGGAACACCAGGAAGAATATTAGCATTGATAAGAGAGAAATATTTAATTACAGATAAAATTCAACATTTTGTATTAGATGAATGTGATAAATGTTTAGAAAAATTAGATATGAGAAGTGATGTCCAGAAAATTTTTATTTCAACACCTTTAAAAAAACAAGTTATGTTTTTTTCAGCTACTATGGCTAAAGAAATGAGAGATGTGTGTAAAAAGTTTCTACAAAATCCTGTGGAAATTTTTATTGATGATGAAGCTAAATTAAAATTACACGGATTATTACAACACTATGTTAAATTACAAGAAAAGGATAAAACAAGAAAACTTATAGAAATATTAGATGCATTAGAATTCAATCAAGTTATTATCTTTGTTAAATCAGTTACTAGAGCTATCACACTAGATAAATTATTAACAGAATGTAATTTTCCATCCATAGCTATACATGGAGGTCTTGAACAACAAGAAAGAATTGAAAGATATGATAAATTTAAAAAATTTGAAAACAGAATCTTAGTTTCAACTGATTTATTCGGAAGAGGTATCGATATTGAAAGAGTTAATATTGTTATCAATTATGATATGCCAGAAAATTCAGACTCCTATTTACATAGAGTAGGACGTGCTGGAAGATTTGGAACCAAGGGGCTAGCCGTTACTTTTGTTTCTTCACAAGAAGATACTTTGGCATTGAATGAAGTACAAACAAGATTTGAAGTTGCCATCTCAGAAATGCCAAATAAAATTGATTGTAATGAGTACATCAATCAGTAAAATGTATATATGTATGTATATATGTATGTATATGTATTTATATATGTATGTATATATATATATATATGTATATATATATGTATGTATAGCTAGCTATTATGGTCATATATTTATATGAACAACTAGCCAAAAAAAAAAAGAAAAAAAAAAAAAAAATACATATATCCATAAAAAAGAAAAAATTTCTATATGAATTGATAGAAAAAAATAATGTACACACATATATGTTTATTAATATATATTATGTATATTTTCATTCCATGATATTATATATATATATATATATAATACTTTTATTGTACCACTTTATATTTATATGCTATTTTATGTTTATAGTTTTATATTTTTTATATTTAAAAAAAAAAAAAAAAAAAAGAAGAAGAAGATTTTATATTTAAATATATCTAATAAATGTATTTATAAAACAAATTTTTCCTAGCAAACTTTTATATGAACAGTTTGAATTTATAAAAATTCACAACATGCAAAAAATTTTATTTAAAAATTGCTTGTAATTTTTAAAAATGGACAAGAAAAAAATAAAATGAAATATATACATATATTATATATATATGTATATGTGGTGATGAAACAACAGTTTGGTTCCATATGCAATGTGAATACACAATGGAATGAAATATTAATCTTGACTTTTCACTGTAATATTATACACTTAAACAATATATACATATATATATATATATATATATATATATATATATATATATATGTATGTATGTATAAAGACAATTATTTAATGTTAAGGGGAAAAACTTTTCAAGGCGCGTTCTTATCAGAGTATATTATATATAGATATATTATATGATGCATATATAATTTAATTTAATTTAATTTAATTTTATTTTTATTCTTATATATTATATTGTATAAAAAATGAATCAGATATGTAAAATATTAATCACACTAATCATCCTACATTATATATATATATATACAAATATATTTCATTACGACATTCCTTTTATGTATACATTTCGATGACTGTTAAATATTCATATTTGTTTTAAAAAAAAAGGTCATTCTTTTTAAAATATAAAATATTTTTCATTCTACAAAAAAAATTATATATATATATATATATATATATATATATAACATATATATATATTATTATTTATAAAAACTTTATAAATTCACAAATTTTATAATAATTACAAATATCTATTTTTTAAATATACTTATTTATATTATATATAATTATTAATGTAAAAATTATTTTATATAAATATGTACATTTTTTCTTTTTAATATGAAATTTCAAAAAAAAAAAATTTTTTTTTTTTTTTTTTTTTTAAGTGCATGTTACGATGAAAAAAAAAAGTTAAAAGGCAGAGGAAAGTTTTTATTATTTCTTACTCTTGGAGTTATATATATAATATATTATATAATATTATATATATATATATATATATATATAAACACGTAAAATTAAAATAAATACGTATTATTTATTATATTAATTATATATATATATATATATAATAATAATAATATAATTGTATTTTATTTTATATGAACATATTTTTATGAAAACAATTTTTTATGATTTGTAAAAAATATATGATTGATTATTAAACATTTTTTAACATAACATTAAAAAATTTAAATGATAAAATTGAAGGCAATGAAAAATATATTATTGTTATGATTATATTATATTATATTATATATATATATATATATATATATTATATATGTTATGATAAGAAAATAAAAAGAGTTTTTTTTAAGTTGACCCAAAAATAAAAAGAGTTTTTTTTATATGAAGCAATTTTTAATATTAATAAATAAATAAATAAATAAATAAATCAATATATATATATATATATATATATATTATATATATTATATATATTTGTTGTTGTTTTAAAGATAGTTTTTATTTTAATATGGAAATAATATAATATATAATAAAGTCCATTACATGAAAGAAAGAAGCGTTATTATTTATGTATGCTATATAAAAAAGTAAAGCATATTAATACGTAAATAGAAATAAATATATTTGTATATATATTTATTACAAGGTAAGTGTTTTATGATTTTATTTTTTTATATAATATTATTTTAAAAATGAAGTTTGGTAAGAACATCAGAAGAGAGATGCATAACCACTCTGGTATGCATTATATAAATTATAAAGTATTAAAAAAATTAATAAAATATATTAATAATAGTATTATTGAAAAGGAATTAGAGAATGGGAAGGAATTAAATAAAAGATTTGAAGAAGTTCTATTACATGATTTAAATATAATAGAAGAAACATTTGTAAAATTATTTAAAGAGATTATGAATATAAAAAAAGAGATTGAAAAGAATTATAGTACATTAGAAATATTTGATAATAATGATAATATGAAGATATCTAAAGAATGTATATCATTTGATACTTTATTAAATATATTAAAAGAAAAAAATGTTTCAAAAGAATTTTTTAATTTTTGTGTTCAATTAAGTATACTCTCGAATAAATGTAAGATTATAAGAACATATGTTATATATAATTATATAGGATTAATAAAAATATTAAAAAAAAAAAATAAACATTGTGGTAATATATATAGAAATATACAAGTAACTGATATATTGTCAAGTTATACTTGGTGCCTATCAGATGAATTACCTAAATTAATTTCATCAGTTAATATTATTTCTGATGAATTTATGCAGAAATATACTAATACAAATGTAACCATTGAAAAATATATATGCCCTATTTGTCTATCTTTAATACATGAACCAGTTACTTTAAATTCATGCTTTCATTCCTTCTGTTGGAAATGTCTAGCTACTGCTATTCAAAAATATTCTATAGATAATTGTCCATCATGTAGAACTAAAATTGTTTATGATAAAAATTCTTTCAAAATTGATGGAATTTTAAACCAGTTCTTAGAAAAGCATTTTTTAAGTGAACATGAGAAAGAAAAAAATCGTCCCATTAAAGGGACTCACCAAAAAGGTGGAAGTGGCGTGCAAAAAATGGACATGGAAACATTCAAGAGGGAAAATATTGGGATGGAAAATGTTGAGGTGGAAAATATTGAGAGGTACAATATTGGTAGGGAAAATATGGACAGGTACAATATTGGTAGGGAAAACATCGATTGGAAAAACATCAACAGATGCAATATTGACAAGAATCATCTTATAAAGAAGACAAACAAGAACATCAATATTTGTAACAATTATAAAACATCATTTAATTATTCAAATAATTATGTATTATCAAATAAAGTGTTTGAAAATAATAAGACCAGTTGTGTTATGAACTATAATATAAAAGACGAGGAAAACCCAAAGGTATCACCATCAACTTATGATGGTTTTATTTTATCTTCATCAGATTCTTCAAATAGCAATCAAAATAATGGCATAAATTTTGTGAATATGAAAAAAGGAAAGGATATTATCGTTCCTACGACTAAAATGAGTAATGGCTTGACAGCGTATGAAATACTAGATGATGAATATATGGATACCATTGAAAGTTTAAATAAGTATGTGTCTGTATTAAATACGAATGATATAAATTCTATGGATGACAGAGAAAGAGAGTGTAGTGATTATAGTGATGAATTTTGTAATGAGATATCAAAGGATAAAATAAATAATAATGAGAGTAATAGAATGAGGCAAGAAAATAATTATAATAATATAATAAATGAAGTTTTGAGTTATACGTTTAATTAATGGGAGGCACAATTTGGTATTGGGTGTATATGATAAATTGACAAATTGACAAATTGATAAATGGTTATAAAGGGTGTATATATTATATATATATTATGTATATATTATATATATATTATGTATATATTATATATTATATTTATGTGTATAATTATTTTTTATTTTATTTTATTTTTTTATTACCTATTCATTTATATTTCCTTATATTTGTGATGAATTGTTTTATATAAAAAGTATATTTTAAAGGTACATATTATAATGTATTATTTATTTGTTTTATTTTATTTATTTATTTATTTATTTATTTATTTATTTTTTTGTTAACAACTTATTTAATAAAGATCTTTTTGATAATATTATTTTAACCTTATAATTATTTTATTGTCTGTTATAAAATGAACTTTAAGAGTTTGATATATTTATTGGTAGGTATAACCAATTTAATGTTCATTTGAAAGAAAAAAAAAAAATATACATATATATATAATATATATGTGAAGTATAATTTTGTGATTATATATCTTTTTACATGTACTACCATAGTGACATACTTTATTTATTTATTTATTTATTTATTTTTATTTATTTTTATTTTATTTTTTTTTTTTTTTTTTTTTGTCCCCCATGTTGCAAGGTTATATATATGTATATTTAATTTTTTTATATTTGGTTAAGATCATAACGAAAAGGAAGAGTGCATTACCAAATGAGTAAATACAAATAATATATATTTAAAAAAAATATATATATATTATATATTTTTATATATTTATGTATGCATTTATTTTTGAATATATATATATATTTAATAATACCAATCGTGCAGAGACTAACATTATACATATTTTTATTTTATTTTATTTTATTTTTTTAAGAATTAAAGAATTTTTTTTATTTCATTATTATTATATTATATTATATATTATTTTTTGTTTGGTTGTGTATGATAAAATTTCATATAATTATTAGACAAATGCTACCATTTTATTTAAAAAAAAAAAAAAATTGCTCTATTTTTATATATAACTAAATGTTTATTTATTTTATTCTTTAGATTATATGGTAGTGCATTATAAAAATATATAGCCATGAATAAAATTTACCTCCAAAAAAAATAATATAAAGAGTAATATATAATAATAAAGGTATTACACATAATATATATATATATATATATATTTTATTTTTCGACCTGCCCATTTTGAGATGTCAAAAAAGATAAGATCGAGCTTCACTCGTACTAGTAACGAAGAATCTAATGAAGATGATAAGAACTGCGTGAATGCAAATTCTGAAGAGTTATATATTAAAAAGATTCGGTCCATTTTATATGAGGAATCTATAAATTTTAGTGATAAAAATACTTACTACAAAAGTAGTAATATACATAATTATAATAATATAGACACATATATGGATTATATAAAAAAATCTAATTATGCTAGAAGCTATGAACAAGAAAATATATATAACCAGGCTTTAAATTTATATAATAATAGAAATGTATATATAAAAAAAAAGTATCGTAATGATTTGTATTATAACATGAAGAGAGACTTGAAAGGGGGACATTATTTTGGTGACGACGTTAAGTATATGGATTACATAGATAATGATAATATAAATGACAAATATATGAATGATAAAAGTGTTAACAGTGAATATATTAAGAATGAGAAGAAAACAAAATATTATATAGATAACATGAACATGGAAGATAAAAAAAAAAAAAAACATAATAGTATAAAACATAATAGTATAAAACATAATAGTATAAAATATAAAAGTTATAATAATAATGATGATGATAATTATATTTATAAGGAAGATTCCAAAGATGTGTGCAGTTATAAAAATAAAATGGACGATAAAGATAAAGGATTTGATGATGTATTCTTAGAAGAAATTGACCATGATATAAATATTGAAGATTATAATTTGATTCATCTTAAACATACACAAGCTTTGTATGATAAAAGAAAAAAAGAACAGAGTATTATATTTTATAAAAAATATAAAGAATTATTTGGAAAAGGTAAAACAAATTTAAAAAATGGTAATGACATAAGTAATAGAAAGAAATCATTAAAATATACAAATGAAGGACATAATTATATATGCAAACGTAATGAAGAGGAAATATATAATAATAATAATAATAATAATAATACAGATTTACTTACTGATATCAAAGAATTATATAGTATGAGTGAATCTAATAGTTATAATGAGAAAGAAGAAAATTTCCTTGAACAATTAATAAAATTAAGATATACACCTGATCAGATTACACAATTAAGTGATTTATTTGAGAATCCTAAAACTTTAAAAACAGTAAATGTAAAAATATTAAATTGGTTAAATTGTCAATTAAATAATGGTTATTGGTTAGAAAGATTTTCTTTATTTTTATTAGGATTAACTATAGCTATAGGAGTAGGAAATATTGAAACAATATGGTTTTTAATGTCTACATGGCATGGTGTTATATTTATAGTACCATATATTTTATGTTATTTTTTTGTTTGTCATCCTATATTAACATTTGAATTATATATAGGACAATTAGTTAGAACATCAACACCTTTTATATTCTATAGATTATTAAAACCATGTGCATCTGTTGGATTTTTAATGGTATTAGCATGTCTTATTAATAGTTATATCAATAGTTATAGAACAGCATCAGAATATTTTATTTATTTAATTAACTGTTTTAAAAAAGATCTTCCTTGGAAATTAAATAAAGAAGAAATCAAATTCTGTACTGACTTCAAAAATGATTTTGTTAATTGTCATAGTCATAGACCTTTATGCTTATTTTCTAAACAATTATCTGCATGTGTACCTAATAGCATAGGAAAAGCTTTCTTAATATATCATAAAAAATTCTTTCCAAATAATAAGCTATATAATTTCTTATTAAATATTAGTGATCATAAAAATTATATTAATATATTTTCAAATGGAGATTCCTATTTTGATAAAGATTCACTTATTTTTCTTTGCATATGTAATTTCCTAGTAACCAGTTTTCAACTTTTTGGATTAACAAACTTTGCTTTCTCAGCGGCTCTTGTTCTTTTATTGATAGGATTTTTATCAATAACTCAATTTGCTACTATGATTAACTTGAATAGTGCTTCACAGGCTTATTCCCACGTCTTAAGTAAAAAATTATAAATACACAAGCACACATACATACATACATACATATATATATAATTATGTATTAGTTTCAATTAATTATTTTTTATTTTTTTATTTTTTTTTCAGAGTCTTGGAATTTCTCTTACTTATATACTTATTCGTCCATATGGTCCCAGTGTGTATCATTTGCCCTTTATGAGCTCTCCATAGGCATGGGTATTTATTCTTCCTTAGCCACAAAAACGAGGCAAGCACTTTCAAAAATAAAATAACATATATATAAAGTCCAAACACATGAACATTTTAGTTATCATAATATGTATTAAAATTATATTTGTATTTTGATATTTATTTTATTTTTTCAGAATTGGAACTAACTTAGCTTTTGATGGATATGCTATCACTACGTGGAATTCTATCATATCGTCTCTTATGTTTTTCTCAGCTAGTTAGAACATAAAAAAAAAAAAGGAAAAAGAAAAAAGAATATAATAGAATATTTTTCGAAATAGAAAAATATACAACCATTAAATGTATACATACATACATACGTACACAAATATATATACATATATATGTTCATATATATATATTTTATCTATTTATAGTTGCTGTTATTGGTTTCATATCTAAAAGTCTAAATTCCCACTTTGTTGATATTTTAGAATTCTCAAGAAGTGACTGTTCATTTATTCTTTTTCCAGTTGGTTTTACATATTTAAAAAAAATGGAGGTAAACAAGAAAATATATTTTATCTTTACAAAAAAATGAAAATGAAAATAAGAACACTCCAATATAATATACCCATCGATACTCATAAAATATACAATATATATATATGTATATATATATATATATATATTTATTTATGTTTATGTTTATGTTTATATTTATGTGTGTCCCCTTTGTCCACATATACATAACTACCTTTTTGAATTTATAGAAAACGTTGTGCATGCTTTATTATGGGTCTTATGCAGTTTTGTCATGCGCCTCACTAGCCATACAATGTGAAGTTATAGTTATGACCATAAAAGATTTTAAATTTTGTAAAAATATTAAAAAGAGGAATATCATATTATTATTGTCTATTTTATTTTTTATTTCTTCTTTTTTTATATCAAATTCGGATGCTAAGAATATTATATGGTTTTTAAATTTTACTATATCAGAAAATGGTAGAATATTTGTATCTCTTCTTATCTGTATAATATTAGGCTGGTTTTATAACACAGAATATCAATTTAAAAATTTAACGACTAAAAGTAAAATATGCATTTTGTCTTATATATAATAAATTATATGATTTTATCATATTGTATATATAATATGTGTGTAAATTAATATCTTATTTGTCTCTTCGTACACAAAAAATGGCACATTATATATATATATATATGTATATATGTGGAGGTGTTCTTATTTTATATATTCACACCAATATGACAATATGACAATATGACAATATGACAATATAACAATATAACAATATTACAATATACATATTTTTTTATTTTTTATGTAGGTGTGCTATTTTTCAATATAACCTATTGGGTATTAAACATAATGGTCAGCATAATATTCAATTATTTAACTTACCATGTGTATGTATTATATTTATGTAGAATACTCATATTTTTGATAAGCACAATATTTGCATTGATAGTCTTAAAAGCAGAAGTATACTTAAATAAAGGAGACCTAGAAATTTTTTATAATAGAACTACATATAAGGTAAAGTATATTCAAAAAAAAAAAAAAAAAAAAAAAAAAAAAAAAAAACAAAACAATAGGGTTTATTCTTGGAAAAATAGCAATTCATATAATTATTACATACATATAATTTTTTTCTTTAGAATATATTATATATACTATACATTGGAAATATAGAAACCTTAAGAAAAGAACTACAAAGAATTATCAGTGGAAATGTTTTCATAGGAAATATTTCTATAGTTTGGTCTATATGTATAAAATATATAGGGACCTCTATTTTACTTTCTGCTTTTATTGAATTTGCTGATGGTATTTTTTATAGCAATGAAATAAAAGAAAAAGTCAAAATAATACCAAAGGGATGGGTCTTTTTTTCAATATTTTTCTGGGTATTTATAATACTCTTATTGTTTCTTTTCCCATTTTTTACACAGGTAATATATTTTGTTAAAAGGGGAAAAAAAAAGTATATAAATAAATATATATATATGTGCATATATATATATATTTGTATATTTATTTTTAATATTATTTGCAGACTTTTGAAAAGTATTGTGCCTATGATGACTATTTCGTAGACTTTTCTATACTTCCTTCCAAGCCTTTAAAAGAAGTACAAAATTTCAATATTCTCTCTTATTTTTATGAATTTAAAAATATCAGAAAGAGGAGAAAAAAGAAGCCTAAAAAAATTAGGGTTGACTGATAATTAAATTAATATGTTTTAATTAAAAAAAAAAAAAAAAAAAAATACACAAATATAAATATAAATAAATAAATATATATATATATATATATTTATATATATATATTTGTTTATTTATATTATGTATGTTTATTTTATGTCTGCCTTATATATATATATATTTTTTTTTTTATTTGTTTCATTTTTCTTTTATTTTTGTAAAAACTTGTTTTAATTTTTTAAAAAGACTTTAATATATAAAGCTATTCGAAAATAAAAGCATTTTTTAAATTATTTATTTGGTATATCAAACATTAGTTACAAATATTCAATATAATAATACACAAATTAATATATATATATATATATATATATATTTGTTTAGATTAAGTCTCATTTAAAATTGCTAATATTCCAAATAATATTATAAGACAAATTATTTCACATAAACATATGCAATTATATATAGATTATTATAAATATTTAGTGAAAGAAAAATAAAAAATAAAAAAAAATTTAAGCACGCTCTCTCTATATATATATAATTGATATAATTAATTATATGTATATAATATTTAGGTAATATTATTTATATGAACAAGTCATAACGTTCATACGGTTTTTTTTTTTTTTTTTTTTTTTAAGTAGCTAGCTAATTTTCAGTCATATTATTTGTCTTTTTATATTTTATATTTTATATTTATTCCCTTTTTGAACTTTTATATAGAATTGATAGAAAAGGATTGTTTCTTTTTTTTCTTTTCTTTTCTTTTATTTTGTTGTCAAACGGATTTAATATTTTTTATTTGTCTATAAGAAACGTTTATATTATTCACACATATGTGAGTAAGTTTATTATTTTTAGTTATATATCCTCATATAATTCATTTATTTATTATGTATTTTTAATTATCCATTTTGCACACATTTTAAACATGAAAATATGGATGTTATTTTAAAACTTATTAGGTAGTTGTTTCATCAGGTTTTAATTTAAAAAATTAAGAAGCACAAAATAAAAAAATAAAATGAAAAATAAAATAAAATAAAAGGTGTTCACAAGAATATCATGTGCTATATTATAATTTTTTGTCCATTTTTTCAAAAAAGAAATTAAAACATGTTTTAAAAAAACCTTGTTATATTATATTTTGAATTATATAAAATTTTGCTTTTTTTATATTTTTCTATTCATTTATAAAGATTATAAATATCCCTGTGTAGTAGGACAAATGAAAATATATGATATGATATGATTTCCTCTTAGTAAAATTTATGTATTCATAACTAATTTGTGTTTTCAAAAAAATTTCATCTCAAAATTAAGGATAAACTAATAATATATATATATATATATATATATATATATATATATATATTTATAAATACTGTAAAGAAACATTTGAATATATACACCACAAAAAAAAAGGTATACATATATATATATATTTTATTTTTATATTCTTTTAATTTTTCCAAATGAATGTGAGTGTTACTATAAAAGGGAATTTGTCTAATTCCAGTAACGAAAAAAATAAGAATTCTTCCAAAAAAAACGAGGCATCTGTTTTTTTTAAACTTAAGAAAGAGAATTTAGATAAAAAAAAAATAATAAAAAATATTATTGTGCGAAAAGAAAAGAATAATTTAAATAAAAAAGGTACAAGTAACAATACATCAAATTCTTTTTCAAAAAGAAATAACATAAAGCTATCTGGAGATACTCATGCACGAAATGTTATAAATGAGAAGAAAAATATATCCGAAAAGAAGAATGGCTTTACAACCAAATATGATTCTAAAAAATCATATTCCAGTAAAAAATCTAGCCTTTTAAACAAATTGCCATCTAGCGAAATTACTTTAAATAATAGTAACTTGAAACTTTTTGAAAAAAAAAAAGGTAAGGACAAACAAAATGTAATTAATAATATAAATGGTAGTAAGTTGATAAATTATGTAGATAAATTATATACAAATAATGATAATATTAATATTAATAATAATAATATAAATGAGAAAAAGAGTTCCAACATATTTCCAAAAAATATTCAG
>NC_031482.1:279640-281128 GCF_001602025.1 Plasmodium gaboni | reverse complement strand
TAGGAAATGTATTAGCACAACCTGAAAAATTCATAAGAAAGAAAAAAAACAAAATTATCAAAAATTTAAATTCATTAAAAAGAAATATAGACATTATAATGAAGTGTGAAGAAGATCAAAATATATTGGAGGAACGTATGTCATCTGTATCATCATCAAATGAAAAAGAAAAAAATAAAAATGGTATAATAGAACAAAATGAAAATATGATAAGATTAGAAAAAAATGGTGATGATAATATAACCAAAGGACAAATACATATGAATGACAATGGTGATGAAATGATAACATTTCATGACAAAAACAATATAGAAAAAAATACACAAGAAACAGAAACAAATATATTTCAAGATAATACTGTTGAAACAATAAATAATGGGTATATTTGTAAGGACGAAAAAATGTCATCTCCATATTTTATAGAAGCTACTTATGATAAGAATACAGACATTTTTAATAAAAAATATTATGATAATAATAAAGAGACAAATAATTTATTACTACCTGGTTATAATAATGTCACATTTGAAAATCTTAATGAAAATAATAAAATGTATAATAATAAAAATAAGAATCTTGAATATGATAATAATATTGAAAATGATGATAATATTGAAAATGATGATAATATTGAAAATGATAATAATTCAATATCAAATAATATATATGCAACTAATAGTTCATTCCCACCTTATAAATTTATATCTTATTTAAGACCAAAATTTTTACCAAATGCTTATAATTTAAAAAACCATGAAATATTAAATAATTTTTTATTTACATCTGCTGATATAACACGTGGAACTATACATCAACAATATAATATGACAGTTACTTATCCGTATGGAGTTCCTTATATTAATATGAAAAATAAAATCAACAAAAGGTAAAAATTAATGTATATATTATTATAAGTATAGAAATATTAAAATATATATATATATATATATATATTCTTTCTTCTTTTTTTTTTTTTTTTTTTTTTTTGTTATTAATGCATGTATGTAATATTAAGAAAAAAATATATTTTTTCCCTTCAATTTTGTAAATTATAAAAGATACAATTTGATATATAATTATATATATGCATATGTTTTTTTTCTTCATTTATTGTATTGTATTTTATTTCAAGAAGGAATGAAATATGTATTTTTTGCCTGAACAATTCATATTATTTTTAAAGAAAATTAAAAAAATAATTTATAAAATAAAAAAATAATTTTAAGTATAAATATTATATATATATTTATTTTTAAGTGTCGAAAAGATTCTATAAAATTCTATCATTTATAAAAAGAATACCATTTTAATGCATATAAGCATTTTTTAATTTTGTCAAAAATTGTAAATTAAAAAAGCAACTTTTAATTATATATATATATATATATATATTTATATATATATATATTTATATTTATGTTTATATTCATATAAATTGATAAAGATGTATTTTAAAGCTTTTTATGATAATTTTAAAGAGGAGTATGT
>NC_031482.1:259788-279610 GCF_001602025.1 Plasmodium gaboni | reverse complement strand
AGGAAAATGATACAATTATTAGGAGAATACCTAAGAGTATACTTAAACGTATGGAAGATCAAAATATGGAATATACAAAGAAAAACAATATTGATCATAAATTAGAAAGATTAAGAGAATTGTTTATAAATGCAGATAAAAATACACATGAAACGTTGAAATGTAATGTAGATGAAAAAATATGGACATTTCTCTTGTCATATCATATTAATAAGAATATGAAAATTATTGACAGTTCTTGGTTATTTAATGAATATTATTTTTATAGATATCTTTGTTGTGCATATGATTTTGAAAAAACGAATTATGATTTTTTTCAATATGAAAAACAAGATTCTATAAACTGTAATAAAGTTATAATAGAAAATATATGTACCTGTGCAAAAACATTAATTGAATTATATGATAAAAATCAAGAAAAGAAAATTTTTTCCGTTTTTTTTTATTATGCTTTATGGGCTAACCAATTTGATCTTAGTTGGAATCCAACGAAAAATAAAACTCAACAACATAATGTTCAGGAAAAAGATATAAAGAAAAAAACATTAAGAGAAAAACAATTTTGTTTTGATACAAATGATATTGATAAGTTATACAATAGTTTTTATATGGAAAATATTTTATGTAATGACATAAATGATATTTATAAGGATATAACTGTGCAGGTAAAAAGAAATATATGTATTCTTCATAAAATATTTCCAACATTTGTATATAATATATAAAAATGTATATATATATATATATATATATATATTTATTTATTTATTTATTCATTTTAGAAACACAAAAGATTTGATATCGTGTTGGACAATATGGGAGTAGAATTTATAACAGATTTTTGTCTTTTATATTTTTTGACACATTACTTTGAGGAGATAACCATCCATGTGAAAAAGTTCCCTTTATTTGTCTCTGATACGATGACAAAAGATATTCATTATACTTTAAATGTTTTGTGTAATGATGAAAAGGTAAAAATAAAAGATATAATAATAAACAAAAAAAAAAAAAAAAAATTTATAAATTTATAAAGCTATTATATATAATATTATTTTGAATTTCCTTTGATTTTTTTTTTTATTTTTATAGTATCCAAATACTAAGTTTATGGCCAATAAATGGAAAGAATTAATAGAATTGCAAAAATGGAAAATAAGGGTAAAAAGAAAGAAAAAAAAAAAAAAAAAAATTAAGCTTTTACGTAATGTAAATTTTTTTTTTTTTTTATTAATTTTATTTTATTTCTTCAAATTAATAGGATGATATATATTGGAACATACCTCTTCCGTACTGGGTAATGTCTAAAAACTTGTTGAAAGAATTAGAAAAAAGTTCTTTCGTATGCTTTAAAGGAGATGCAAACTATAGAAGATGTTTAGGTGATTTAAGCTACGACTTTTCTACATCACACAAAGATATTTTGAATTATTTTCCTTTCAAAGTTATTGCCTTACGATGTTTAAAATCGCCTCTGGGGTAAAATGAAAAAATTGTTAATTATTCATGTGTATTACATTTATGGGAGTTTATCTATTAAACGGATATGTATATACATATATATATATGTATATTTTTTCTCTCTTAGTTGTGGAATTGATGAAAAAACTGTTCAAGAGTTGAATCAAAATAATCCTGATTGGAGTAATTATGGAGAGTAAAAATATAAAAATAAAAGAATAATAAATAATAAATAGCTAAATATATATTAACACATTTTATTCACAAATTTGTTTTTTTGTATGTACATTCATACACATATTTTTATTTTTATGTATTGTACATGTAAAGTGTATATAAATATATGAACTGTTCATGCAAAAATTATAGGAAAATTTCTGAACCGTTAATATAATTTATATATATATATATATATTTTTTTTTTAGATATGCTATTTTACAATATAATTCTCCAGAATAAAATTAATATATATAATAGTAGGGGAAAACACAGTTAGACCAGAAGAATATATTATATAGAAACAATAACACAATGTGGTCTTTTTTATATATTTTATTATTTATATGGAAATATAAATATTTTTATTCTTATGAGTATATAATCAATAGAAGTATATTACTTAATAAATTTTTTTTTTTTTTTTTTTTTTTTTTTTTTAAATTAAAGAAAAGAACATTAATAATTGTATTTTAATTAAAAACGTTTTACATAAAAAAAAAAAAAAAAAAAAAAGAAATTATGAATTTTTAGGTATTAACAAAATATTGGCAAAGCATTCGATTGCTTTTTTCTCACCAATTACTCCTACTTTCTCATGAGTTTTGCCTATAGAAAGAAAATATTTACCAACAAAATAGAAATAAATATAAATATAAAAATATATATATATATTTATATTTATATATATATGAACAGATAATTATATAAATTCATAACTGATATTTTAATACTTCTATCTTTGCAAATTTTATATGTTTCTTTTTTTTTTACCTTTAACAGATATTTGCGATTCGTCAATATTTAACACTGTTGATATATTTTTTATAATATTTTTTCTGATGTTGTTTATTTTTGGAACTTCTGCTATTACATTAATATCCACGTTCCCAATGTTATAATTTTGTTTATATATTAAAAGTCTAGCATATCTTAAGAATACAGCTGAGTTTTTATTTTTATTTTTTTCATCTTTATCAGGAAATAAGGTTCCTATATCTAAAAAACCTAAGGCACCTAAAATTGAATCAACTATTGAATGATATATTATATCACCATCACTATGTGATAAAACTAAAACATTATTTATTTTAACTCCTCCTAAGGTTAAGGTTTTAAAAGATTGTTCATTTTTATTAACATCATTATTCGTATTAGTATTATTATATTCTTCATCTAAAACTTTTATTTTGTGGATATCATAACCTTGACCTATTCTTATACCATTATAAGAAAATAATTTCAAATTTTTCTTTTCTCTTTTTTTTATTATTGCATTTTTTTTTAATCCAAAATTCAAAAAACAATATCCAGAGATATTTTTTTTTATATTTTTTTCTTCTTTTGTTAGTAGAATGAAATATGTTAATATAATTAGAACCACATTAGAGGTGTATCCTTTTAAAAACATTATTATATAGAAGCAAGAAAAAAATATATTCTATTTTTATTGTACATATATTAATTTGAAAAATGTTGTATCGCGCATATTTTTTATCATAAAATAAATAAATAATTTATATATAAAGTAAAAAATTTTAGTAAATAAAAAAAAAAATGTATACAGTTTGATTTATATATATATATAATATATATATAAAAGAATAATATAATAAATATTTCTTCAAAAAAAAAAATATATATATAAGGTATATATTTAATTGAAAATTTTTAATATTGAAAAAAATAAAATTAAAATTAAATTTATTTTTTACAAAAAATATATTTTGATATTATTACTATATATATATATATATATTTATTTATTTATTTATTTTCTTTTTCATTTCTTTTCTATTTTGTTTTTGTATTATATATGGAGATTTACTAATATATTATTATATTAATAATTCTGTCATATATATTTATAAAATTGTAATATTATGTTAGTATATATTTTTATTTAATATATTTATATATATGTTAACAAAAAATATGGTAGATATTTCCAAAAAAAAAAAAAAAAAAAAAATAGGAATATAAAAAAAACGAAACCAAAAATAAAAATATCATATATATTGAACGCTCCGTTAAACATTAATATAAAGTTATTTGTATAAATGTCGAAGTATAGAGCTCCATTACCACATTTCAATTGCAAGAGTAAATTTGAGAAAATTTATGAAGAAAATTTGAATAATGGAAGTTTCAAAAGGATAAACAATCGCAAGAATAACGAAATCCGGGATATGTGTAATTTTTTAAAATTAAAACGAACATATAAAACAATAGATATTATATATAATAAAATAAATAAATATATATATATTATATGTATGTATATATATATATATATATTTTTTTTTTTTTTCTTAGTTATCAAATTAGGAGAAGATGAAAACTGTGGTTCTTCATGTTTCTATTCATTGGGGAATACAAAAATATTAACCACTGTGTAAATATTAAAATTGAAAGAATATAAATTTGTTTGTATAATATCATAAAGTGCATATAATCACATATTTGTTTTATTTATTATTTGTAGATATGGTCCTAATCCAGATTCAAAATACGCAACTTATAGTAAGGGGAAAGTTTTTTTAGACGTCAAAAGTTTGAATATTAACACAATAGGAGCTAGCGATAGGGTAATATATATATATATATAATATGATTTTTTTTTTTTTTTTTTTTTTTCCTGAACCGTTCATATTTTTTTTTTGGCTTTGTTCATAATATTTATATAACCCTTTTATATTATGAATATAAATGATTATATGATATATTTTTTTTTTTATTAGGAAAGAGATAATGATATAAAGAGTTTATTGATTGAATGTATTTCAAATATTATTTTATTGGAAAAATATCCGCAGTGTTCTATTAAAATAAAATGTTTGATAATTCAAGATGATGGAGGTAGCATATGGAAATTAATTATATATGAGAACAGAAATATATATATATATATATATATGTATATATTAATATTTTATTGTTTGTATATATATTTTTTTTTTCGTAGGATGTTTAAGTGCAACATTAACTTGTATATCTCTTGCCTTATTAAAGGCGCAAGTACAAATGAAAGATATTATTATATCGATAAATATAGTAATAAGAAAAAAAAAATATATATGTATACACATATATATATATATATATATATATAGTAAATATTATAATTTATATATAAAAAAGTAACGATTTATTAATTTTTTTTTTTCCTTTTTTTTCAAGAATTCTATAATATGTCCAGTTACCAAAAAAATGTATCATCTTGTAGATCTTGATGGAATGGTAAATATATTTAAAAAAAAAAAACAGAAAAATATTTCTTTATTGTTAATTTTTTTTATTTGTGTAAATATATATTTATGGAAACTATTTCAAGGATATAAGTTTCTTATATTTCCTTTATTTTTTAATAACTATTTTTATTTATATAGGAAGAAAAATATTATCAAAGTAAATATGAAATGAATTCTATAACATTGGGTATATGTTTAAATTTAAAGACTGTTTGTTTTTATCATGGAGCAGGCAGTTTTTTTAATAGTAAAAACTTGGCTGAAGTAAGCAGATATATAAAACATATAATATTTACTTTGTATATTCTTCTATATATATATATATATATATATGTATGTATGTATTATATATTTTTTTTAATTTCCTTATTTTTAGATAACAAGTTATGGTGAATGTGCATGTAAATCATTAGGTAGTGAAATAAAAAAAGTTCTGAAACAATATACGAAGAAAAGAATAGATTCTATATATCAGAAGGTTAATGTATTAGAATAAATGAAATTATTTGTGGTGAACATACAATGAAAAAATAATTAATTTTATTATTATATTTTCTTAAATAATATATATGCATTTATAATATATATATATATATATATATATATATATATATATATATATATTATAAGGAAACAATAACAAAATTGTTTTTAAGAAATAAAATGAAATATATTTGTTATTAATATATATAAGTTTATTTTTTTGGTATATTTAATAAATTTTTATGTTTTAATGTTTTCTTTTTGTTTTTTTTCCTATCAAAAAACCTCATAATTTTTATTTTCAATAATTTACGTATTATTTTTTAAAGTTAAATTGATATATATAATATGTTTTTTCTTTTCTTTTTCTTTTCCGTATTTGTAACAAAAAATGTAAAAAGAGATGAGGGAAGGAAAATATTTCTTTTATTAAATATAAAAAAAAAAGGAAAAAAATGTATGAAGTAATAATGGGATGGATGAAATAATGCATGAGCGACAAAATAATTATTGCAATATTATAAAAAGAAAGGATTATATATATATATATATATATATATATATATATATATATTTTAAATATATTGAATAGACTTTTTTTAATTTGACATTATTATTCTTAAAATAATAAAATTTTTTTTTTTTTTTTTTTTTTTTTTGGGCATATATCTTAAAAAACATATGAATTATTGAGTATGTAAAAAAAGAAAAATATATATATATAATATATATTATATATATATATATATTATTATTATTGTATTTTTTATACCTGTTTTCAAACATTGTATTATATATGCAAATATAAATATAAAAAAAAAAAATATAAAATAATAAAAATATAATACTATAATTGTATATATTAAAAAAATATTATTCTTTTTTTGTTTGTAATTCAATAGATTTTCATTATAAGTTTAAATATATATATATATAAAATATATATATGTATTTATATTTAATATTTATGTATTTCATTTAGATTTATAAAAAAAAATATATATGTATTTGATTTGCTTTATTATTATATAATATTTTTAAAGTAAATTATATTAGACTTAAATTTTTTTTTGTGTTATTTTAGAGTATTTTTTTTTTATGCTTAAAGATAGGGGGTATTAACAATACTTTGAAAATTTGTATATTTGTATATATTTATTTAATTTTTTTTTTTTTTTTTTTTTTTTAGTAAAATAGAGGAATTGTAAAAATATAAAATACTTATGTATGTAACATAAATTAATTTGTGGAAATATATATTCATTTATTTTTTCTTTCCTTTTATTTAAAAAGAATGATTTAAATGATGTTGTATTAATAAATAATCCGTTAAAGAATAAATAAATAAATATGTATATATATATATATATATATATATATATATATATATTATTCTTTAGACTCTCTTTAATATATATATATATTCATATATATATTATTCTATAAGAAAACCATTTCATTACTTAGAAAAAAAAAAAAAAATGAGTGATGATGATGATAAGATATATATATATTCTGATTTGTTCTCAAAAAATTATAGTGATGATGAGAAAGATGATTCATATGAAAGAGAAAAACAAGTGTATAGTGCAAGTGAAACAAAAAACGCGGAAAACGAATATTCTAAACTCCGAGCACAAAATTCTACTATATTAAATAATTATTTTGATAATGATAATATAAAAAATGTCGAAAATGTTAAATCTAATGATCCTGATCAAGTTGATCCCATATTATTTCCTGTAAATAAAAATTATTATCTGAATTTATTTGATGGACAATTAATTGAAAATAGACATTCCATAAAACTAAGAAAAGCTGGCTTTTATGCTATCTATGTGGAAAACAATAACAATGTAAAAATTAATATATATATATATATATATATATATATTTTACCTGAACACTTCATTATTTATTTAGTATTTTTTTTTTTTTTTTACCTGACCAGTTCATTATTTATTTAGTATTTTTTTTGTTTTTACCTGACCAGTTCATTATTTATTCATTATTTATTCATTATTTTATTATTTTATTTTATTTTTATTTTATTTTTTGTAGAGTAAATGGGATGGTATCTATTTTGGCTTGTCCAGAATGCAGGTGGAGTTAGATTACAAACTTATAACAAAAAAGAATAAGGATGGTGGGGAATATGAAAAGAGAAACCCTTCAAGTTATGATAATACAGAGAGTGTACTAAACACTGTAGGTAGTGAACAAGAAGAAACTGAAAATAAGAATGAAGAAACAAGTACATATAATTCGAATTTAAATAATGAAATAAATAAAATATGTAAATATAATTTAGATCAAACTGATATATTACTAGATGAAAATAATTCTGAGAGAAGAAGAAGTAGTAATTTTAAAATTAAAAATACTAATTATTATGATAATTTAATGTTGCAAAATAAATATACAAATTCTAAAATATATGATGATGATGATGATAAAAATAATACTGAAACGTATACATGTACGTTCAAAACAGAAGATCAAATAAGAGTTACAGGCCAAAAAAAAAAGTACATATATTTATATAACAAATATGATAATGCAACATTAGATTTAAATGTGCATACATATATGTCTTTAGGCATGAGTATTTTATGTAAATATTCGTTGCTTTATTGTGGAAAGTATAATCATATACCCAGGGACCCCTACACACCCTTTAAAAAACCGTAAAAATAAAAAAAATAAAAAAATAAAAAATAAAAAAATAAAAAATAAAAAATAAAAAAATAAAAAATAAAAAATAAAAAAATAAAAAATAAAAAAATAAAAAATAAAAAAATAAAAAATAAAAAAATAAAAAATACATATCTGCAAACATATATACATATATATATATATATATATATATATATATTTATTTATTTATTTATTTATTTATTTATTTATTTACTTCTGCCCTTTTGTAGAGTTTCCATTTTATCGCTGGATGGAGGGGGAATATTGACCATATCAACATTACTTGTTTTAAACAGATTAGAAACGGAGCTACGAAAAGAAATAGGAAGTGAAGACATAAAATTAACAGATTGTTTTGATATGGTATGTGGTACCAGTGCAGGTGGTTTAATAAGCCTAGCTTTATTAAGAGAGATTGATTTACAGGATATTAGTAATATGTGGCCAAGTACTATAAAGAAGGTTTTTGAAGGAAATCGAAATATAATAAGTGGTATATTTTTTGAAGGATATGATGTGAATAATGTAAAGGATGTATTTTTAGAACGCATGGGAAATAAATTTATGTCTTCCTATAAAAAATTTTATTGTTTTGTAACAGCAACTGATGTAAAACATAAGCCATATAAATTATTTTTACTTAGAAATTATACGCATAAATATAATTCGATTAATGCAGAATCATATGATGGTATAAATAAAGTTCCTTTATGGCTAGCTGCATGGGCAACTGCTTCTGCACCAACATATTTAAAAGGGCCAAGTGGAGAAGATATAAAAAAGTTGGGAATTAATATAAAACCAGAAATACATTTAGTAGATGGTGCATTAAAAGCAAGTAATCCTGCTTTGATTGCTTTAGAAGAATGTGCAAGATTAAATAATAAAAATTTATCTACATTTATTAAAGAGGATTTAGATACATTAGTATCAATAGGTACTGGTCAGGTACCTACAAAATTAACTCAATCAGGTACTAGTAGCAAATCAGCATCAACCTTTGAAATATTAATTAATTCAACTCACTTATTAACAAGAGCAAATGATACTCATAGGGAAGTATTACAACGTTTAGCTGACAGAGAAAATACATATTTTAGATTTAATGTGCCACATATAGGTGATATAGAAATAGATAGTCAAGATGTTCGAGATTTTGATTTAATTTCAAAGGCAACTCAAGATTATTTATTTGACGAAAAATTTTATGAAATTAAAAGGTTAGCTCATAAGTTAGCAAATAATTACATACGTTCAAAATATCTATAAAAAAAAATATATAATATGTGTAATGTCATTATTAATTCAAAGTTTAACTTAGATAAATAAAAAAAATATATCTGTTTATTATATAAGGAAAAAGAGAGAACACTATTTCTTTCTTCTTTTCAATAATAATAATAATATTATTATTATTATTATTAATATTAATATGTCTTTTGAATTATATATATATATATATATATATATATATATATTTATATATGTATATATATTTTTTTTTTTTTTTTTTTTTTTAATGTGTAGTTGTTTTTATAAAAACATTTTGTTTTAAATAAAATTTTTTTTATAATCCCCAAAAAAATAAAAGAAAAAAATAAGATTAAGGTGAATAATTATCACTTTCTATTTTATATTTCCATATTAAATATATAATTGTATATTTATGTCTATATGTTTTGTCTCTTACGTCTTTTCATTTTCATTGTGATATTATGAACTCATAGGAGAACACACATATGTGTAATATATTTGTGTGCTCATATTAAGGATTCATGTGGGGAAAAAATAAAAATATGTATATAATATATATATATATATATATTTATATGTGTCTGTATTTATATATATAATGTCATACAGATGCACATAATTATACCATATGAATAATCATAAAAATGTTGTAAAAATGAACAAACATCACACGAAGATGTGGAAGGACTCGAAGATATTTCTTTCCTTATCGCCCCCCTCAAAAAAAAAAAAAAAAAAAAAAAAAAAATTAAAATAAAAAAAAAAAAAAATAATAATATAAAATAAAATAAAATAATAAAAAAAATGAGCTTATAATTTAATTCATGATATATATATATATATATTTTTTTTTTTTTTTTTTCATTTATATATTATTATAACATGGCTGTCATTAAAAGTACACTAAATTGTAAAATATAAAAACAATTGTATGTATTGAAAAAAGCATAGATACTGATTTATGAGGAAATGGATGTTTATCGTTTATATATTTATGTCTATATTTTATAAATACATATATATATATATATATATATATAATCCTTTTAATTATTTATTTTTTTTTTTATTTTTTCATTTATTTTTTCTTTTTTTTATGATTTAGTGCTTTCTTAAGTATTTTCCAAAATTTTTATCTTGTAGATCTACATATTTAATGATGGCTCTTGATTGCGGTTCTGGAGTTATATAATTAGGATCAAATGTAATTTGTATAGTATAATTTGAATAATGAGATGAGCATGTGCATGAGAACTTTAGTTTGTTTGATTCTTTTTTAAAAATAATATAAGAAAGAGTATATCCTGATGTGTTTTGTTTGATATGATCTAATTCAACATTTGTGGATAGGTCGAATAGTTTTTTAACTTTATTAGCTTCATTATTATCATAAACAGATGAAAAGCAATTATCTGGTTTTAATTCGAAATGACTTAAGCATGCAAAACCTGAGAATGTATTATTTGTAATAGTAACATTACAAGTGTCATTATCATTTGGTAATGGTTTTTTTGAATAAGTAAATAAATGAGAATATTTGCCTGTAAAATCACATCCATGAATTTCTTTATATCCTTGATTTATATGAATAAAAATATTAGCAACATTTCCATAAATAACATTTTGATTTTGTTTAGTGGAACTTAAAGTATTATTAAATTGTAATGAGAAATGTATATCTTTATGAACATATGGTGGGATTCTTAATATATATTGTTTAAGTTTTGTTCTGGTGTCATATAAATCTGTTGTAATAGCTCCTGGTAATATATGTTCTATATTTATTGGATTAGTATAATTATATAAAACTTTATCTTTTAAATTAGAAGGATTAACAAATAATTTTTCAAAGTGAGTTTTTTCATTTGTTGGATATTTAATAATAAGTTTATCCCATCTAGATAATGTAACTGAATAATTTACAGTATGGTGTTCTTTTATTGATGATGAATCAATTACATCTATAATATCACAAGTTGCAACTTTTGTTGTTACATCGTATTTACATATATCTTTTCCAATAGTTTTTTTTTCATCATTTTTGATTTTTTCTATTGTATTTTTTTCTATTTTCATATGTATCATATATTTATTATCACATGTACAAGCTAAAACTTTTTTAGTATCAATAAGTTGTTCTTCAAATTTGTCTGGTAATATTAAATAAGAATATGTATTATCCTTTTCATCTGGATTTGTAATAGAGATTGCATTTTTTAAAATATTTGTTATTTTATCTTTAGTAAATGTATTATATTTATCTGCTGTTATAGTTTTTGGTGGGACATCTTCTTCTTTAATATAATAGATTTCATCAAAACATGTTGGTGGGTTAATTTTTTTATTAGGGCAATTAATACCTATAACAGTTTGTGGAACTAAAGATATATCACATATTAAATTATTTTCTTTATTTTTATTATGTGTAAATATAGTAGATGTATTATTAACAGTACTAGTTACACTTGTATTTTTTTCTAAATATATAAAATCACAACCATGAATAATATTTGTATTTGATGCTATATGTATATGTATAAGTGCCAATGATGTATTATTTTTGTTTGGTTTTTTGGTTGTCGATTTTCCACAAAAAATATGAAATGTGATATCTTCTTTTACATATGGTGGTATTAAAATACTTGATACTCCATCAGTTGGTAATGTAGTATTTTTTTTGGTATTTGTTTCATCTCCTGTCACTTTGGATTTAATAAATAAAACGCCTTCTAATGCAGATGATAATTTTACTATATGATTATTAACTACAACATTATGTAATACATTATGAGGAGGATAAAATAAATGTTCATCATCCCAATCTTGTTGTATTTTTTTTATTTTATTAAGATGATCAAGTGTAACCCCATAAAAACTTTGTATATATATATCTTTCAAAGAGAATGTTTTTTTTGTAGGATCTATATAAGTAACAAAATTTTTTTTATCAAATGTGATAACAATTTTTTTATCATTAGATTGTAATGTTGAATTATCTAATAAATCTTTAGGAGTAAAATTTTTGGTATGAGGACATTTAATAGTAACAACATCAAGAGATTTTGCATTAATTTTGCATGTACTTTTTTGTATTTTTTTGTTATCACTAGGTATATTTGAAATGAGTGTTTCATTTTTTTGATAATCACAAATATGTTCATTAGAATTATATAACATATATATATGATTAATATCATTTGTATTAAATATATCATTTGTATTAAATATATCGTTTGTATCTCTTAATTTTAATTTAAATTTTTGTCTTTGTTCATCATCTAATAGTAGAGGGAATTTGTCTATAGTTGGTAAAAGAACATTTTTTTTGATATTTTCATTTTTTTTAATATTATCAAAATTAGTATTATCTGATTCAACTTGCATGGTACCATAAACATGTTTTTCTGGATTATAACAATTACAAGAAAAGTTAATAATAGAATTAAAATTATCTGATACTTTAGCATATGCTGTAGAATAATTATTTTTATAATTTAATGGTAGATTACCTAGATTATAATTAGTGAAATGTAACATATCTGTAATATTTGATATACCAGTATATTGTTGAATATTTTTTAATTCTCTAAAATTTTCATCCATTAATTCAATAACATATTTAGGTTTTAAATTATATTTTATATCTTTATGTATATAATAATTAATATCTTCATTATCTGTATGATTACTTTTATAATATTCTAATAATACATTACTAAAACATGCTTGAGGAAATATAGCAAATCCTTTAGGGCATTTAATACCAAAAATATCTCCTTTTTTTATTTTGATATTACATTTTTTTTCTTTCATTTGACTATTTAATTCCATTAATGATGTTGAACCTGTTGTAAAATCACATAATTTCAATGTATTTTCTTTTACATTTTTTCTTACAAATATATATATTAATCCTCTTTGTTTAATATTTGAATTATCTATAGTTTCATTAATTATAAATTTTAAATCAGTATCTATTTTAGTTGGAGGTATAAAAAAACTAATTCCTTCACCTTTCTTTCCATCTTTTTCAAACTTAAATGTACGATTACCATAAACACCTTTTAAAGCTAAATTTATAGATATTTCATTTTTTTCTTTACCTATTACTTTAATATCATTATCATCTTCATTTATTGGTAATAAAGGTTTCAATGAAAATTTCTTATATTCTTCATTTTGATCTCCTTCTAATGTTTTATTATTTCCAAATAATGGTAATTGTATAATTACTTCTGAAAATAATTCTGCATCGATTTTACATAAAATTATTTTATTATTATCAAATGTTAATTCAGTATTATCAAAAAAGTTACATAAATTTATATTATTATGTTTAATACTTAAACTTGTTTTAAATTCATCTTCTTCTTTTTCATCTTTATTTAATATTACTTTCATATTTCCAATAGTATTATTATGTGATGATTTACATGAACAAGAAAATGATAACTTATTAATATAATCTAAAGGTATCTTTGCATATGCTACTTTTTTCTTATTAGAATTAGGTAATGTATATATATCTATATTAGGTATTAATTCATGAAATTTTTTTACATTACTTTTATCTTTATCATATATTTCATTAAAACATTCTTCTGGATCTAAATTTGTATCATTATCACATATTATTCCAAAGAATTCATTATTATTTATATTTATTTCACAATTTTTTGTTTCACCATTTACTAATTTTATACTTGTTGTTAATATAGAACTATCATCTGTTGAAAAATCACATCCCTTAATCTTTTGATCACTACTTGATATCTCTATATGCACTATTCCATTATATCCTAGTATATTCTCATCTTCATCTTTATATTCAGTATTATTACATTTTACTTTTAAATGTAAATCTTTTGAAACAACTGGAGGAACAACTAAACCTGCATAGGAAGTAAAAGGATCCTTTTTTTTTAAAACTTTCATAGGACTAACAATTACACCAGGTAATATACTTTCTAATTCTTTTTCTTCTTCAGTATCATCTACTTCTTTTATAACCTTTTCAAAAAATTTATCTGGTTCTATTTTTATATTCTTAAAATATTTTTCAAATATACTACTATCTAAAATAACACTCGTTGGATCAACAACACCATTGGTTAGTATAGCATGACCATTTCCATTTCTTTTAGAATCTAACACTTCAAAATTCTGTAATCTTTTTTCTATCAAGGATATTACTTTTAGCTCATATTCATTATCACTTTCAGATATATTTACCTTTGCAGCTTCATAATTATCTTTAGATGTAGGACATTTAACATATAATGTATCTAAAGGTTTTAATAAAGCATAACAATGAATATCTATTGGATTATTTCCACCTTCTTCTTTTTTTTTTTTTAATGAATCAGGTACGATTAGATTTTTCATTGAGAAATCACATACATGTCTATTATTATTAATTTGAGAAGACATCATTAATTTAGGAGCTTTTAAATTAACTTGTAAGACATATTGTTCAATATCTTTTAATTCTAAAGATTCGATATCTTTATATATAACATCTTCTAATGTTTCATCATATAAATTCTCCCATACATCATATCCTTCTAATAATAAATGTTCTGCATCTACATCCCCTGTTGGAAATGGTGTTGATTCATTAGATTCATTGATAGTTAAAGATTCAATAATAGCTTCTGGGTTTGCATCTGTATCAGCTGGTTTTTTTTTATTTAAATCATTAAATAATTCTTTTATATAATTTCGTTTATGAGATAAATGAAGATCCATATATGTCATAAGATATTTATTTTGAAGAGTACCTGTAACATATTTATCATATTTTATATTTAATTTTTTATAAATAGCATTTAATACTTTAGGTCCTAATGGTGATTTAATATTATATTTTTTTTTTTTTAAATCAACACAAATACATTTAAAAGAAATATCATAATCAATTAAAGCTGGTACTTCCATATAATTAAAATAATGTTTATAAGTAAAGTTAGCTAAATTATTTTTTAAATGAAGTATATGATTGATATTAGTTAAATTAGTATTCACAATAGCATCTTTAAAACAACTTGTAATTTTTAGAGTACCAGATGGACAAACAAAACCTATAATATCTTTAGGATTAGCATCAATAACACAATTTTTAACATTAGATTTATTATCAATAAACATATATGTATATTCTTCATTAAATGAGCATCCTTTAACTTTTTGTTCTCTTTTTGAAACAGTAATATGATAAATAACTTTTCCTCCTATTTGATTATTCCATGTTGTTTTTGAATTATCACATACAATATTGAATTCATAATTATCTTTAATATATATTGGTAAGAATACATAGAAATGTAATAGATCTACTTTTTCTTCATTATATAAAATCAACATTTCTTTAGTTTTATGTAGCATTTCAGAATTAGGAATTAATTTATGTAATTCTT
The DNA here is from genome assembly GCF_001602025.1 of Plasmodium gaboni. Classification (NCBI taxonomy): domain Eukaryota; phylum Apicomplexa; class Aconoidasida; order Haemosporida; family Plasmodiidae; genus Plasmodium; species Plasmodium gaboni. The sequence goes on along the minus strand of NC_031482.1, from coordinate 263,831 downwards.
CATTATTAAATTTTTTAAATTCTGGTACCCTTGTAGGTTTAATAATATCATAATATATTTGTATATCTTTATAAATACCTAGATCTTTAGCTGGACATAATATTTGAATATAATTAAAGAATTTTTCTATTTTTACATTACATGTATGTTCTACTTTTTCATCAAATATTTTATTAACTCTTGGATTAATAAAATTTTCATGTTCACATGTATATATTTTGTCATCTAATTTAAATTCATTTTGTATTTCTCTTTTTAATAATACTTTATCATTTTTTGTTAGTATAACATTTATATTTTTAACAACATGATCAATAGTGCATTTACAACTTAATTTAGTATCTTCTAATAAATTATATGGTGGTATTTTTATAAATACAGGTGTTTTTTTATTATTTATATTATATACTTGTGCATTGTTTAATATTGTATTGATATCAATAATTTCAAGTCCTTTATATACTTTATTAAAACAATTTTCAGGTTGTAGTGATATTTCAACTCCATCTTCTTCTTCATCAGAAGCATTATTAGTCTCTGAGCAATTAAATCCTATTATATCATTTTCATATGCATATAGAGTACATTCATCTTTAGAATTAGATACATTATTATTGAAATAATCTAATTTAGTTTCATGAAAATTACATCCTTTAATCATTTCTTCATGTTTAGATATTAATAATTCTACTACTCCGATATTCCCATCACCTTTATTATTATTACAACCAAACATAAAATAAAATGGTTCTTTAATATCTATATATGGTGGTACTTGTAATGTTAATGAAAATGTATTATTATCAGATTCTAGTTCATTAATACTTATATTTAAATATCTAATCTTTTCTGTTAGAGAAACCGTTTCTTGTGTATCTATAAAATTTAATAATTTTCCTAAGCTATCTGATGAAGAAAGTGGAGATAATAAAGACGATTGTTCAAAATATTTAATATCTTTATGACTTTTATATATAGGATTATTTTTTAATTCTTTTTTTCCTATATGATTAAATGGAAACATAAGATAAGATGGATATAAATTTAAATATTTTGAATTCTCTGTATTGAATTTAAAAAATTTACTAAACATTTGATATTGAATATCAAGATCTAATTTTAATACTTCTTTTTTATCTTTTAAATTTTTTGGAAAAATTTCTATATTTGGATATTGTGTTTTATTTACATTACATTTTAAAGTAAACGTATCAAATTCTTTTAAATATTTTCTACATATAAATAATTTCTTCTCTTCAATAAGAGGAGCAAGTGATTTATCTAATTTATCTGTGAAATCACATATATAATCATGTTCTTTATTATTAACATTTTTTTGAGCTGCTTGGATCGTTTTTTTTATAGGAACAAATGATTCATAAAAATCTAAAAGTGAAAAATTCAATTCTTCATTAATACTTACATATACTAAATAAGAATTTAAATTTAAATTACTTTCATCTTCTTTTAATATAATACTACAAAATAAATTTAATGTGTCTTTATAACTTGTAGGGATATGAACATATTGAACATTATAATATTTTGCATTCATATCTTTATTATATACAACAGAATTATTTATTAAATTAGTTAAACTCTTTTTTTCTTTATTCCATTTTATTTCTTTATTATAAGGTATCATTTCTTCAAAACAAGTAGTTGATTTTATATTTTTTGGAAACATTATACCACCTATATCTCCACTATATAATTTCATATAACATGGATAGATATTATTTTTTTTATAAATATTCTGTGTAAAGAATCTTTGTAATTTTATTTTATCATTATTCTCATCAACTTCACCTTGATCACCATATTTTTCTTCTTCTTCATCATCATCTAAGAATGCACATCCATTAATTTTATTACCATATGGTTCTATTGAAACTTCTACAATTCCTCTATTTCCTTTTTTGTTCTCATCTTCTGTTTTAGAATTATCACATATAAAATAAAATACCGTTGGTTTTTTAACCATAGGTGGAAGTGTAAATTCAATAACACCTTCTTTAAAATTATTTTCTTTTTCATTCACTGTTGGAGATATTATTAAACCATAAATAAGTTTAGAAAGAACATGTTCTTTCAATTTAGTTTCTTCTTTTGTTAATACAACATATGGACTTTTCTTAGGAATATATTCTATATTATCATATATTTTTTCTACAGATCCTTTTAATGGACATATGATTTTTACTTTTATTAATGGCTCATCTACTTTTACTTCACATTTTTTTACTTTAGGAGTACTTTCAGTTGGTTTTAATTGATCTGTAAAATCACAAACATATTCTTTATTTGTATTATTAGATGCATATTTATCAAATGAATCTTCTGATACGCTAGTATCTCCACTTTCTGTTGTTTCGAAAGACAAATCAATTTTATCGAACTCATCTGCACCTTCACTTGGTAATACACTACTTTGTAATACATTTCTTATCATTTTTATAACACTTTCCTCGTCTTCTTCTCCTTCTACATCAGCACTTTTTTTAGAAACTTTACTGATTGTAGTATCATCTTCTAATAAAACTTTAGAACTATCAACTTTATATATATCATCTCCTTCACTATCTTCTATAAACTTAAACAAATCGGTTTTACTAATATCGCTTTTTTCATAGGTAAAACTTTCTTCACCTTCATCATCGACTGAATATGTTTCACCTTGGCTTTCTCTTTCTTTCTCATATTCATCTGAATATTCATCTGAATATTCATCTGAATATTCATCTAAATATTCATCTAAATATTCATCTACTGCATCATCTTCTCTTTCATCTTTTATTTTACTATCATAAGTATCTGCGAATTGATCTTCATAATATCCGTCAACTCTTATCATATCTTCATCTTCTCCTTCTACATAATCTTCACCCACATCATTAGAACTTTCTTCTGAACCTTCAACAGCTACTTCGTCTTGTTGTTCTTCTTGTAATTGTTGTAATGGTTCTTCGGTTTCATCCACACTTTGTTCATAAACATAATCGTCATATTCTTCCTCTTCCTCCTCCTCTTCCTCTTCTTCCTCCTCCTCTTCTTCCTCTTCTTCTTCCTCTTCTTCCTCTTCTTCATCATCATCATCTATTACAAAATTATCCTTGGGGGGCATGTCTTCCTCATCCAAATTTCTATTTCGACGTACCAAGTTAAAACTATCAGAGGGGGTGAGATACATATATATATATTTCAAAGAACTGTTTATAAAAAAATTAGACTTATGTTTTTTTTGTACTACAGTTTTTTTTTTTTTTGGTGAGGAAAATATTTTCATCAAGCATTTTTTTAAAAAAGATAGTAAAAAATTATCATCATACCCTACTACAAGATTATCATTATTTTCATAATCTTTTTTTTCGTATGTATCTCTTTGTATTTTCTCTTCAACATTTTTTATATCATTTTTATATTCTTTATTTATATCACTATATACAAATTGATGATTGGTTACATTCTTTTTTATAACAGTCTTGTTCATATATTTCCTTTCTTTCTTCCATATGATAGGATCATAACATGTAATAATTCTTGAGCCAATTTCAAATGAACTTTCTTCTTTATCAAAGGGACATGTTCTTTGTTTCGTTTTCACATATGTGTCCTTTCTTATACTTATTTCTTTAGATAAATTACTAATGCCAACATTTTTATATAATTGCTTCTTCTTCTTCTTCTTTTTTTGTTTTGTTTCGGGTGTCTTAAAAAAGTTGTGAGAATAATAAAATAAGTGGAATCTCTTGTCTTCATCATCCTTAATATTATTCTCCTTTATGATATTACAACGGACGTCTTTTTTCTTGGTTAGTATGAATAGCAGGATGATGAGGAATAGATTCTTCAGCGTTAGAAGTTTCTTCATTTATTAAAAGAAAAGAAAAATATACGATCAATAAGAATATACGAATGGTAGAAGAAAAAAATAAAAAATAAAAAAATAAAAAAAAAAATATAATATATATATTATATATATATATATGTGTGTGTGTGGTGTGTGATATATATTTATATACTTAAATGTGAATAAATATTTC
>NC_031482.1:251924-259688 GCF_001602025.1 Plasmodium gaboni | reverse complement strand
ATAATAAATTATTCATATATATATATATTTATTTATTTATTTATATGTGGAGTGGTGGTTTCAAATCAGCGTATTTATATTGTATTATAGATTTTTCTAGTGTATATTTAGGTGTGCCCATTACATAAGGTTCATAAAAAATTTGCATAGTAACTTCTTTATAATCTGTATTAGTAGCTTGATAACATTTACATAAAAATGTTTCTACTAAAATTTTTTTGACATGTATAAATGATAAGATAGGTTTATCATTTTGTTTATAGAAGAAGATATTTTTTGTTTCCATGAGAATATTTTTTTTATAAACATTTTGTTTCACCATAACATTTTCAAAACAATCTGGTGGATGTAATTTTGTGAAGCTTGGACAAGCTAAACCTATTAACATATCATCTTGTATATTAATTTTACATATATAATTTTTTGGTATATCATTCCATTTATTACTAATTAAAAAATGAGTTGAAAAATCTCCTACAAAATCACATCCATAAATTTTTAAGAAATTCGATTTAACTTTTATTTTAACAGTTGCTGTTTTTCCTCTTGTACTTTCATTTAATGTTAATGAATTATCACATGAAATTAAAAATTCTGCATCTTTTAATATTAGAGGTGGTATATGTAATGAACTTGAATATGTTTGTTCATTTATATCTATTTTTATATTTGCATAAGATATAACTTCGTTAATATTTTTTATAACTAATATATCTTTTAAATAACTATTATATTGTTCATATTCTGATGTGATATTATCTGAATTTATCGTTTCATTATGAATATTACTTTGAGATGAGGTATTTATAATATTATTTGATATATGTATAGGTGAAATATTAGATGATATAATATCTCCTATAACAGCTTTAGGTTTTTCAGATTTTATAGATATAAATATTTTATTACCCATATCATCATATTCTACTGATGCATTTTTTGAACTTTTCTTATTATATCTATCATCTATATTTGTAAAAGATCCATCAACTATATTTTTTTTTCCTTCAAGTATTGCTGTCACTAATTTTTCGTTTTGTTCTTTACTTCTCTTTCTTTTGTTATCATTATTATCTTCTAATACATATACATACTCAAAAAAATTCTCAGGGCTAATTTTTGATTGTCTAAACTCAGAAGAATTTCTTAAGGGGCACACCACTTGGACTTTACTAAATTCAGAAGCAGCAATGGTTATGTCATATACTTGTTTGGTTCTAAGTGGGTTAAGAATATTATTGTCTTCATCATCAAAGTCGTCATCACTTTCATCATTCACGTCATCCACTGAATCTCCTTCATCATATTCTTCGTCACCTTCATCCAATGAATCTTCATCATCTTCATCATCTTCATCATCCTCACCAGGTGCCGATAAAGTAATAACAGACATGTGGTCATTATTATTTCCATTTTCATCACCATTTTCGTCACCCCTTTTAATTTCCTTATAACCTTTTTTATGTATCACCTTTTTGTTCTTTTCCATTTTTTTTGAAGACATAAGAGACATTGTAGATATGCCAAGTACATTTTCAGAGCTTATATTTATTGGTCCCTTAGAAAAATCATAAAAATAATTCATTTTTTGATATGCAAATATATTATGTGTAATTTCTTTTTTAAACCAATTATTTAGATCATCTCCAATTATATTAATTTGAATAATACCTGTCTTTATTAATTTTACTGAATTACATTTACAAAAAATTTTTAGTGATTTTTTTATTTTTTTTGGCAAAATAATATATGAAGGTGTGAAATTATATTTATAGATATCATTATTTAATATTTTCACTCCTTTTAATAATTTCTCTAATTTATGTGTTTCTAATTCTTTATCAACTCCTTCAATCTGTACAGATTCAAAACAATCACTTGGAGTTGTAAGAAAATTATATGGGCAACTAAAGCCAACAATATCATTTTCTATAGCTTCGATATTACAATATGTATTTTTTCCTTCCACAAGTTCGATTTCGAATTCGAACGAATTTTTTTTTGTGTTTATATGGTTCATCCTATGTAAATCATTATGTTCATTAAGATCATTTAATACATCATGAGATGATGATAAAGAAGAGTGTGAAGAAGATGATGTATATGGACCATAATATGAAGTGGATGTTTCCATATGTGTTGAGGTTATTGTTGTTGTGTCTATAAAATCACAACCTAAAATTTTATTATCATTTTTTTTAATAAAAATTGATGCAGAACCTATAATTCCTTTTAATAAATTTCTAGGAACATTTTCACATGAGAAAATAATATTTTTAGATGAATCAGCATAAGGAGAAATAATTAATTCTAATTCTCCTTTTTCAAAAAAGGAAACATTTTTTTCTTTTTTATTTATTAAAACAGAACCATATAATAATTTATTTAATCCATTTAACATATCTGTTTCATTTAATCCTAAATTAGAACTATATATTAAATTTTGAAATAATTGCTTCTTATCTGTATCTTCACTAATTTTAGATGGGCATTTAATTTTAAATTTATCAAATGAGCCTAGATCTATATTACATCTATATACAAATATAGTATTTATATTATCATTTGTTGAAAGTGTTAATTTTTTTATTTTTTCAGAAGTTTCTTTTTGTTTATATTCATTAATTATTTTTTTTAAATAATCTATATATTTGTTTTTCATAATTTCTTTTCTTAGTTTTAAATGAATACTAAAGTATGTAAATTCTTCATGTGTATTATAAAAATCTGATAAAATTTTTAAATATCTTTCTAATATATTTTGTATATTTACAGATGTATCAAAAGATATATCATAATGATTATGTGTGAAATCACATATATAAGTATCTTTTAAATAATATGGTGTAACATCTATATATTTTAATATACTTGATTCTTTATATGCTTTAGAAAAATTAATAATATCTTCATTTTTTATATAAATAGTTCCAATATTTTTTGTTTCATGATGATGACATGTACAAAAAAAATTTAATTCTTTTTTTGTGATTTTAGATATAATTAAAAATGTTGATGAACTATTTAATAAAACATGTGGCTTTGTATTAATAACTTTAACTTGATCAAATATATTTTGTATACCTTCAGTTATTTGTTCATTCATATTTGTTTTTAAAAAAACGTTATTAAAACAATTATTTGGATTAATATTACCATTAGGACAATTTAAACTTATAATAATATTTTCTTTTAATTTAATTTCACAATATTGATTTTGTGTTTTTAAATCATAAATAGATGAATAATAAAATGATGTTTTTTTTTTTTTATTTAAATCACCTGAAAAATCACAACCATAAAATTTTTTGTCTGTAATATGTTGTGGTATTTTAATAAGAATAATACCTTTTTTTCCTATTTTATTTTCAATTATTGTTTCTGAATTATCACATAATAATTTAATAGTAATATCTTCTTTTACAATTAAAGGAGTAACAAAAGAAAAATTTCCTTTTTCAAAAAAATATCTATTTTTATCAAATATAATAACACCTGGTAATATATCTTCTAGTTTTTGTTTTTTAAATAAATATATTATTTCATCTTTATCTTCTGGCATATATTTCATATTTTCATATTTTTTTATATTTTCATCATCTTCAATTAATTCAGATGATTTATCAAATGTGCCATATTTAAATAACCATTCTGAATTAGAAATCTTTTTATTTTTTGGGCATTTCACATCAACAAAACTTAAATTATCTTCTAAAGATAAATAACATGAATATATTATTTTATCATAACTTTCTGGTTCTAATGAATTATCTTCTGTAGTAAAATCACATATATGTTTTTTTCTATATATAGGTGTTATTCTTTTAAAATAATAAGAATAACCTATAAGTATATCCGATTCAAATTGGTAATCAATAGTTTTTATAATATCAAAACCTTTATTTGAATAATTTAATTCTAAACTTATTTTATTTTCTTTTTTCTTAAGAATATTATTATTAACTTCACTATCTTTATCAGTATTACAATAACAAAATAAATGTACATGTTTAAAAAATTCTTGAGGAATTTTTAAATAAGATATACCTTTATCATTCGAATAATATTCAAAATTTTTATTGATATCTAATATTTCAACTAATGAATCATTATTATCATATGTATTCATAAAACATTTTGAAGGTGTTAAATATAAATTATTTTCATATGGACACATAATACCTACAAATTCAATTTCTCCATCACTTTTTATATTACATTCTTCTTTTTTTGGATCATCAATTTTTATACTCTTTTTTAAATAATTATATTTTGCATTATTTTTATAAAAATAACAACCATCTATTGGATTTCCAAAAGATTTTAAATGTATAGTCATAATACCATTGTTTCCTACATTTTTATTTTTTATACTACTATCATTAATGCATGCAAATTCTATCGTCTGATTTTTTTTTAAATATGGAGGTAATTGAAATATAAAAAATCCATTTTCTATACTGTTTCTTTTTCTTATATATTGTTTATACATATTCATATAATCTTGTGACTCTTCAACTGAAGATTTAGTTAATGGCGACACTGATCGTGGAGATCTATCATAAGATGTGGATGAAAAAGGTGTATAATATATAATAGATGGTTTCTCTAACATATGTGGTGACTTATTTATTGTAGATAAAATATATGATTTGTATGTATTATATTTTCTTTTTTGCAAAGAGCTTTTAGATGTTAATAATACATCAGGTTTTATTGTATCTTCAAGATTAATATTAATTATGTCTTTTATTAATATGCCTGGTATTATTTCATCTATATTTATAATATTTAATCCATTTTTATTAATAGTACGTTTGGGTGCATCTTTTGGCAAGTGATATAAATCAGAATATATATTTCTTTTACTAAATAAAATATTTAGTTTTTTTTTTTTTTCATCTATTTCTTGTTCTTTTCCAGTTGGTTTTAATATATCTTTTTGTAAAGAATTATATACCTCAGAAATGGTTTGATCATTTTGTTCATCTCTTAGATTAGTTGGACATGCTAATGCTATATAATTTAAAGGTGTTGGGTACCATATAGTACATATATAATTTTTGGTTTTATGATTTAAAGGTTGTAATACTTGTTCTTTATTTACAAAGTCACATATATATGTTATAGATGTATTTTTTTTTATTATTATAGGTTCATGAATAATTTTATCATGTATATTATAATCATATAATTCATCATAATTTTTATAATTAACATGTATTCTTTTTAGAATATGATTTAATATATCTTCTCCTGATGTGCTTTGATAAGAAGAATATGTTTGATTCTTATCTACACAATAACATTCAAATGAGAAAGAATTTGAAATATAATTATTAAAACCAGCTATAGCTAGATCTTCTTGTTTCATAGAATATAATATTAATTTATTTGATAATTTATCATTTAATTTATATACTTTTTTATCTATATATACTTGTGAAAAACAATTTTTAGGTTCTTTTATACTATTGGATGGACATTTAAAACCAAAAACTGAATTAGATGTAATATTTATATTACATATATCTCCATCAATATAATTATTTAAATAATTATATCCATTTACTTTTTCAAAATCACAAAATGATACAGTTCTATTCTTTATACTTGTTCTTAAATGTAAAAGAATATATACATTTTGATGATCATTATTAGAATTAGATATAACACATTCTATTATTAATGGAAATGGACCATGATTTATATATGAAGTTAAAAAAAATTTAAAATTCCGAAAATTTTCTTCTAATCCTTCTATATCTATATCTTTACTTAATAATGTGATATCACTAAATTTATTAATTGGATAAGTAGCATTTAAATATTTAATAGTTGTTATAGGTTCTGTTGATTGTATTTGTGTGCCTACAACATTATTACAATTATAAATAAATAAAGTAAATTCATGTATAGTTCTTTCACAAACTTGTGCATCATATTCTGATTTATATTCAAAATTACATATATTATATGGTATACCATTATAATTTAGATGACTATAAAATTCTTTATCTCCACTTACATCTTGATCAATATTTAATTTCACATGTTCATCTTCTAAATAAAATATATCTTTATCTACATTTGTTTCTCCTAGTCCAAATATTATATTGCTAGTTTTTTTTTTATATGTAAATTTACAACTAAATTCTATTTCTTCATCTCCAAAACCTTCAGGAAGAAAAAAGAAACGTATTTTATAATTATCTCTATCTAGATTTATACATTTTACATATTGTAAGAATACTTCTAATTGTATTATTTTATTATCTTCATAAACAGTTTTAAAACATCCAGGAGGATCTAAAATCGAATTTTCTAATTTTACACCTACTATTTTATTATTATAACTTTTAAATCGATATTCATCTGATGTATTATCTACAATCCTTTCAAATACTGTTTTGTCTTTTTCATTAGTACTTATTCCTAATATCTTTTTAGTATTTCGAGGAATACGTATTCTTATTTTTATTAAATCTTCAAATTTATATAAATTATCTATCTCACCATTTGCACATGTAACTGTAAAATTCATTTGGGCTCTAGAAAAATATGGAATCATAAATTCAACAATTCCTGTTGTTATTACATTTTTTAAACCTAAATTACCATATACTGGATAAAATGGAATAGCATATATTTCTTCTGATAATTTTATTTTATCATTCTCTTCTACTATATGATTTAAAGCATCATGTGGACTAGTTATTATATGAGAATGTTTAACTGTTGGTTTAAAACATATTATAACAATGCGATGAAATTGTTCAGTTGATGTTATAACAATCTCATTATTATTATTCGATCTCTTTACACCACCTGTAAAATATTCATATAAATTTACAACCGTTTCATTCCTTTCTCCTTGTTTTACATATGGTTTCAATTCCACATTTTCTTCACTTACAGATAATTTTCTTGTATTATTATGTAATTTTATATTCATTTTTATGATATCACTTTGTTTCTTTTTCTCATCCTTATACTCGTCCTTGTCTTCTTTCTCATTATTAAAGAAAAATAATTTATCAACATAAAATATATTACCACTACGTGTAATATTATTATTACTTATAATGTTAATTTTTTCTTTAAGCCAGTGGATTTTATTTTTTATCTTTATTGTATTATCAAACATATAATAATATAAATTAAATATATATTTATTTATATAAAAAAAATTCAACCAGAAATATTCAAAACGATTTTTTTTATTTCTATCATAAATCATTTCTTTTATACAATTAAACAAAATATTATAATCATCACATATATTTTTTTTTGTCTTATTATATGTAGTTTTATAAACCCATTTTAATTTATTATTTCTTTTATATTTATTTATACATATATATTTTCTCTCTTTTATCAATCTTTCAAATCTAAACAAATAATTCTCCTTATCTCTCTCATTACCATCCCTCACTGATGATATTATTTCTTCACTTTCTTCAGAACCCAAAAAATTGGTTTTACAAATTTTCTTTTTTTTCTTTTTTTTTGTTCTTCTATTTAACACACTCTTAATATTATCATAGTATAAAACAGACACAAGGAAAATAAAAAAGGAGAAAAAATAAAAAATTATTCTTTTCTTGTTCATATTAAAAAAAAAAAATATATATGTATATATATTTGCACAATGTTAGATGTGGTAGTTTAGAAACATATTATTAAAAAAAAAAAAAAAAAAAAAAAAAAAAAAAAAAAAAAAATAAAAAAAAAAAATATAAAAAAAAAAATAATAATTTATAA